>NC_055683.1:19457957-19745457 GCF_017639745.1 Melanotaenia boesemani | reverse complement strand
TTTGCCAACCTCCCGTCCCCTAATCTGCTGTTCAGCTGCTAAACCGCTGCAGATGTCTGGATTACTTTACACAATTAGAATGACACCATCAGCTGTCAATTTAACTGTGTGTGGCTGTGCTGCAAATCACTGATTACACCATGTTTTTGTGGGCCCATGTGTTTCGGTTGGGGAGTATGATAACTCTGTTGCTAAGCGTACTAGTCATGTGTGTGTGAGCTTGTCCTTGTTGTGCATGTCAGAGGGGTTCAGAATCGCTTGGATCATTAATAAGGCATCACTTAGTTTAATAGCTGGGTTACAAGAGAAGCAGGAAGTGTGTTTAAGTGTATTTCTGTGTTCTCTGATTGAGACAGCTATGAAAGAGCAAACCAGGGGAAGGATGGTAAAAGATGTTTGTTAGAGTCGTGTTGACATGTGTGAAAGTGCAGTATTAACTAAATTCCTTACACATTTTATATCTACCTGAAAATTCAGACAAGAGCTGATGTCCTAGATGTAGATATATTTTGTGAAGAATATTCTGTTTACTCGAATCGATGTTAGGTTTTTACAGGAAACTTTTTTTTTAAAAAATAAATGTAGTCATAGAAAAAAAAATCATAAAGTATTGTTCCAGAATGAGAGATGCTTCAAGGGAAGAAATAATCCAATTATTTTACCGAAGTCAAAGATTAATATGTTTGAGATCTGAGTGAAGAAGTTGCCGACATTCCAGTGGATCTTGGAGGGTGCGGCAACATGACTGAGGGGGTGCATGGGATTGGGAAAATGTAGCAGACAAACTAATGTTTTGACGACTTGGGCTCTTAGAAATATTCTGGTCCACACTGCAGTAATGCACCAATTTGTTTTTGCCAAAAATATTAAGAAGAAGAAGAAAAAGAACAGAGATCAGTGTATACTGAATGCATTGAAGGGATAAAAGAAAAAGAGAAACATGGAGAAACACATAATTGGGATAAAAAAAGGGCAGATAGCTTGCTCTTGGTTTAACAGGAAATGGGTTTCTTTTTATCTTATTATCTTCCTCACGTCTGGTCTGTGATGTTATGAGTAAAGTAAGTTACATAATTGTAACTTATAGTAAGTTTCATATATATATATATATATATATATATATATACGTCATCTAACAGATGGTTTGCTATCCTTGAATAAAGTCTGGAAGCAGGTGGAAGCAGCAAGCCTGTCTAAAAGTAACCAAAAGGGATTACTGCACCTCTGAATCTTAATTAATTTTGTTGGACAGGCAGCATCTGCAACAATGAAATTGTCGCTAATATACCTGTCCATACATCTTTCAGCCAAAAGAGCCAACAGTGTCACAAGGTAGCACTTTCTGAGAAATGTGCAGGAATTTTAAAGGCTTTTTGTACCTAAACACAACAAGTTTTGTTTCATTTTAAAAACAGTTTTTTAAAAAAAGACAATTTTGTTTTAACTTGCTTTACCTGTATTTGAGTACCTATACAAACTGTGTCTTCTATGCTCAGGTTGATGTGCTGGAGCTTGAGTGGGTGGCTCCTTTTTGCCAGAGAATTTGGGCCCAGTGTGTCCAGGTTATACATTAACATCACATACATTAACATCTACACTACTGAAACTGCCAACTTCAAACATTTTGTTCATATTTTTGTAATTATATTTTTGCATTTTGTGTGTCCTCTCCCAATTTTCTTACAGCCTACCACATTTGATTATGACACTCTACTAAACCTACTTTATTGTGAACGCCCAAGAGTTCAGGCAAAAATCTCCAACAAGGGTATGTTTAACATTAAGCACACCATCACAAAAGCTGATATGTTACTTAGCCAGGTCTATTCACGACTTGATGTTCTCACCATGTTAAAGCATTATATCCATAACATGACACAGTCAGGACACGGAGGCTAAACTGAAGTATTATAAATCAAATAGCCCTGCAGACCTAGAGAGACTATAAAAGTGAATATAAAACAATAAAACTAGAGTGTTTTAAAACATCTTGGCAAAAATATCTTCAGATGTGTTCGCAACATAATTCATTTATGTTTTATGCAAGCACCTTCAAAAGAAAAACGAACTTTATTACTTCCAAAATGATGCTAGCAAAAGTTAGCATCCTATCTGTCTGTAAAAATATAAAAGCTATTTTTTTTGTATAACTTAGCACAAAAACAGGAAAGGAATGTTAATTGAGATTTTTAAAAAAGAGTTTATTTAGAACATTAAAACATCCATTGGTTAGCTTTGCCTTGTAATTATACAAATATTGTTATTATGCATTGATTCACATCACTGATGACTTTTCAAACACAGTTTTGAACAATGCGGCCTGCTTGTGTGTGGTAAAACTGCTTCATGGCACCTTCTGAAGGCTTTATCTTCCAGAGTGACTGGTTCTATTTCAGTTCAAATAAAATAAAAAGTTGTATCATACACCAAATCCATCCACCATATGCTGTCGCCTCTCCTATCAATTTTACACTCTGTCTCTCTCTCCATCTTACTCTATTTTCCAATACTTTCTATTTCTCTCTGTATTTATGTTGCTGTCCTTCTCAATTGTATTATGATCACTGAGCTGTGATATTAAATCATGCTATTGAGCTGTGGTGTCAAATATGGATAAACTTAATTAAAGAATTCAAAACCAAAAGAGAAATCAATGGGGAATATACAATACAATGACAGTGTTTTAATGAATCTAAACTAAACATATTGGCAAAAATAGTTTTCAGACATTTTTCCAATTTATTTAATGTTTTATGCTAAAAATTTTAAAGGAAAAATGATCTTATTACTTCCAAATTTATGCTAGCTAAAGTTAGCATCCTATCTGTACAGCACTAAACAATTAATTAATGTCATTAATCTATTAAAATGGCAAATAACCTGTTCAATAAATAAATGTATCAATAATTACTTAAATGTGTCCTTTATTAAATTGTGCCACAATGAAAAACATAAATACATGAATTCATTAATTTCGTCATTCATTCATGGACTGCCTCACAGCAAGACGGCTGTTAGTTTTTTCTACAATTAAATGAAAACAAACCTGAGATTATTCTGTTTGGTAGCAAAAGTTTGGTAAATACCTGGAGACTTGGGCTCTTATAATCACTGACCAAGTTGTTGATAGACTCAGATCTGACTTTCAACAACCACATCAAGAACACATCAAGAATGAAAAAAATTGAATTAACTTACATTTAGAGAGTAAATCAAAATATTAAGTTTGACAAACTTGAGACAACTATTAAAACGTACTCCCACAATTAAGTTGAGTTGACTTGTGAACATAAGTTACTTCAGTATTTTCTGAGATATTTTCAACTTAACTTATTTTCAGCTTAACTACCCATCAAAGACATGAGTGGACTTGAACAGCTATCCTAACTTTGTTAAGCTGCCCCTATATCTACTTCAAACGTTGTGTTGGACTGGGTGATTAATAACACATTTTTCAGTGATGTAACAAAGCCAGATGTGTTTTAATTTCTCATTCACCCAGACTTAAAAGAAGAATTTGACAGGGGAAAAAAAAATGCCTGCCGGCTCTGTCCCACTTATTTATACCGAGGGGATGTTACATAACGTTACTTGTTCAATTCTTCACTTCTTTGACACATTTTCTCTACATGCATTAATTTATCCAGCTAGTGTTTTTCGGAGGTTGTCCAAGTGTGAAATTACCCCCCAAGTGATGACATTCATGGGACACTGAACTCACTGCGTGTTACTTAAAGCTCAGAGAAGATGCAGCTGTAATGTAAGCAAAGCCTACGGGGTCAGTTGTCTTTAATGGTTCCTCTTTGGAGTAATGTCCCTGACAAGAGACTGATGATGACTGATAAAAACCTGAATGAACAGCCAGATTCCCCACTTACTCTACAAACCATCAGTCTGTAGAAGCAAGTGATATCTAGGGACGTGTGCCATTGCTGGTATTTTCAGTTAAATAATAAAGCAATAGAGAAACTGTTCTTTTTGTGGGCTTCAGTGGGTCATCGAATTACTCTTTTAAAATGTGTTGTTTGTAATTCAGTTATTTTTCTAGACACTTCTGACTGTTTAAAGTGCAAAAGGGTACCATTTCACTTTTGGAGAACACTTTTGCCTGATAAATACAGCTAATAAATGATGTCTTACAAATTTCATTTAAGGTAAAGTAAACATACCCCTGACGCCTTTGTGAGGTTGGATCGTGACCTTTTGAACAATAATAATTAATAATATCAATATCAGGGAATAGACATAGACTTAACTCTCCAAATAAAGAGCGAATGTGCAGAGCTTCAGCTGTGACACACACTTTCATACACACAGGTATTGTTTATGGACATCTGACTCATACAAACAGGATCAGGTTATAAAGGGAAAGAAAATTTCTTTTGTTTTACATGACCTTCACCTGATAAAAGATAGGGCCACAGGAAAAGCAATTGTGTGCCACGGCGGAAATTTTATTTCAATGTTGAGAGACAGTAAACAGGAAAAAAAAATTCTCCAGAGCATATGTTAGAGGGGGAGAAGGCATGGTGATAAGAAGTAGGCTATCTACTGTGCTCCTGTCCATTTAAAGTCTCAGCCTTTTCTCACTGACTCTGACTCTTTCTCCTCTCCTACTGACTCCTACTTACCAATGTGTCTCTAACAATAGATACTATTCAGCACATGTACAGTATGAAATGGCTGAACATTTCAAAGCACTGATTACAGATAAACAAACCTACCTAAGACTTTGCCTCTCTCTGGCTGTCCTTGTCTCTCTTAGTTCGGCTCTGTTCTCTGTGCCGTTTTTTCCTAATTAGACCATTATGACACATTTATAGAAGAACTTCTCTCCTGTCTTATTAAGACTTTTTCAATCTGCCCTTAACATCACTAGGAACATTTACAACTGGTGTTTTGGTGCATAGAAAAATGACTGGATGTCTCTTTTTCTTTAATCGGGTGTTTCATCTGAGCTGACTTTCTTACAAAATGATACAGTAACAAAAACACAAAACACAGCAAGAGGAGAAACAAACTTTCTTAACTGAGCTAAATCCAATTAATTAGGTTTAGATTTCACAAAGCAGTATATCTTTAATGATTTTTAGTCAGTATATGTGAAACCCAGAGGAGTATGAACGAAACCAGAAGCTTACCTGATTTTTAACTTTGAAACACACACACAGAAACTGCTAATTTGGCATCTGTGTTGCATCCTGTCTCTTCTCTAAACTCTGTCTTATCGCTTGCTCAGTCACTTTCTCTCTATCTTTTCTTCACCTCCTCCTTTAATGTCTTCTTTCATTTTTTTGCTGAAACAGGCGTGGTAGGTGTTCAAAATGGCCTGTGGTTTGATATCAATTGCTGACATGTGACACAGTGCTGTAGTTAACATGATGCTCCAGGCTGGAACACAAAGTTGTAAAGTATGTTTCTTTTCAGCCTCAGGATACTGCAGGGTTATTAAGGCTCCAGGAATGTGCATAATATTTAACAGTTTGCCATCAAAACAAGTCAGAAGTACAGAGTTTTAAGGTTGGAAACTTGTGTAATATTGTTTTAATGTATTGCCTAAATGCAATAATAACAGAATTGCAGGCACCTTTTTCACATCTGGAAAAAGGAAACTGAGACTAAACTAAAAACTGACAGACCAGGGCCACTGCTAGCTCTTTGGTTTCCCTAAGCACAACTTCTCTGCTGTGGTTTTATGTTCACAAAATCAGTTTAGCAAAGATAAAAAAAACTTGTTCTGTTATTTACAGAGTGTCATTAAACATGGTATACGCTCAGAAATCACAAAACCTGGTAAGTCTCATTTAAGCTCTATGATTGGCAGGAAGCTATGTTCATGTTTTCAATTTGTGTGTGTGAGGCAAGAGGATGAAGATTACATGTTAAAGCTGTTAGCAACTGTTGTGCTTTTGTTTTGTTTTGTGTTTTTTTTCTGTGTTTACAGCCCACAGTCCCCCATGTCTTTCTGTATATAAATCATCAGCCACACTGAAACACACTTGGCCATACAACACAACATTTAAAAACCCTGTGATTATGATTTATAATTAGCCTAAAAAAAAATTTAAATTCTGCAATTTATTCACGATTTTGCATCCATTAACAGATAACACACACAGTTTGCTTCAGTATTGACACACAAGAGTAAGCTGCAATTTGCCCTTTTCCTGAACAATACTATAGTAGATGTAAAATATAAAATTAATAGACACAACAAAGATATTTACTAAAACTAATCAGTGATGAGTTGAAGGGGTGAGTTCAATAGTGACTGCTGCAAAGCATGCACCAGGAAGTGGCATTTTCCATTTAACAATAAGTGAAATGTTTGTGTCTTCTCTGCAAGAATTTGAAAACTCAAATGTCAAAATGTGAACACGTACACTTTACAAAAAGAAGAGAGAACTAAGTTGCACCATTGTGCACAAGTAAAAACAAAAAAAAAAACTAATCTATCCTCTGAATGCACCTTCTGCTGAGTCAAAGAGTTGGGAAAATGCCCAGATAGGCAAAAAGGATTCATCATCTCTTGATAAATGTCTCAGTTGGCATCACTTCACTTTCCAAAAATAAGCGATTAAATAACCCATTGGGATAGTTTCACTGGCAGGGTCTGAAAGTAGCCTGTCCCCTGCCACATATTCTACCTCTCAGAAAGCATTTTACACAGTTTTAATAAGGCCCCATATGCTGCCTGCGCTCAACAAATCTTTTCTTTAAAACAAAGTTATGACAGAGCACACAGAGGTCATGTACTTAATGCTGAAAGTTTTCTGGAAATTACACATAAGGTTAATTAAGCATGCAGGGACTTTTTACTTCATCACTGGTTTCTGTATACTCTAAACAGTTTTTACCCAAGACCATCATGTTGACCAGCCGTCAGTATGCACTATTCTAATAAGATCTGTGGCTTAAAAACAGGTAGAGACACTTTTTATGAGTGGATTTTTGTGGTGGGTCAAAACAAATCAAACTGTGGCTGTAAATAAAACAAGCAGTTTGTTTACAGGTGAGCGAATATGTAGCCAAATATGTAAATTTGATCAAAGTTTGATCTTGGTTTCCGTCTGTAAAACTGGATTGGATTTGTTACAGACTGCCGTCAAAGATGAGCTCAGACTGAGGTCTCCACAGTCACTGCTGTCAGGACGTCTCCTCTGACAGGAGTGCCATCAGCACATAAGAACCACACACACACCTGACCCATTTTTCAAGCTGCTACTCCAGTCAGCAACGACAGCCAGACAGACATCAATAAACAGCAGAAAAGAAAAGAAAAGAAAAAAAAACACAAAAGGCATAAAAATCTTTTCTGTTGCTTCTTAGATCTATTTTCTCTGTTGCACCTTCTTTTCCTGCTCTCTGTATTCTCTAATTTTCCCTTTATATTTCCCTTTCCTTTCAGAAACCTGCTGTCAGACAAATCCCTAGAGAGGGCGAGAGATATCATGCCAAGGCAATTTCACAACCAACCACAAAACAACCCACAAATCCAACACTTTACCCCTGACTTGAGCCAGGTTTCCTTAAAGCCTAAAGCCCAAGGCCCCGGTGAGGAGCCAACCCTTAATTCCAGTTCTAGCTTTTATCAGCACCAAAATTCAGACTCCAGAGCCTTCACACACCCTGACTCTCCATCCAATATCCACATAGCCCCCAGAGGCACAACGCCAAGCCTCAGCTGTATCCTTCACCGTCATCCTTGCCCTGACAAGACGACCAATCAGCCACACCAGCGGCTCTAGATACTGTGGTGTGACACACAGGATAAACTCACATTATACCAGAGGGATTACAGATCCTCTCTCTTTACCTTCTGCTTGACACCTTATACTCTGTCTATTCCAATGGTCCCCTGCTGCCATCATAAATACAGCATGCAGACACCCACGCTCAAAAATTTAAATTAACACACTCAAAGTATATTAATGGGCAAACATGAGGAAATCATGCTAACTGCACATGGGAAGGTGGATTTACTAATTCAATTACTATGCATTAGATGAGATGGAAAAACTTCAATGATCCGTATGAAGAAACATGATGGGTTTAGTAAAGGCTAATGTATAGGAATGCATAAATCACATCAGTGTGTAGATGCCATCCTGTGTAAAAGAAAATATTAGCATGGAAAAAAATGTATACGGTGAGGATTTAGCTTGCAAATGTACATGTGAAGAATAATTATCTCCTACCTGACAGACATCGAAAACTCCCCAGGAGCACTCTCGCTTTCTCTGACTAGAAAGGCTCCACACTCTCTGTGTCTGAGTCGACCTTCTGCCACACCACGAGATATACGGCCTGCAAACCAGCTGGAGGCACACAGAAAAAGGGAAAGAGGTCATTTATGTCACTGTTTTATATATAAAAATGATTGTGTAGGGGTCTGAAAAGCCGCAGCTAAAATTATGCACAACAACTTGACAAAGGAGTTGCTGTTAGTAGATATCTACTGGCTCTGATGTTTACAAACTATGTCAAAAAAGTACAGATCGTTGCTGACAGAGAAATAAAAGAGGTTCAAGGTAAGAAAGAAATGTGTGGCGCATGTGAAGTTATTTTAAAATACGCTGCTAAATTTGTACATAAAACAAATCCCCAAAAGGCTTGAGTTGTCAGCTATGGAGCGTGAGTAACAGTGTCGTATTTTATCAAATTTTTTTGCTCATTAGTCTTGCTTAGTAGGGCAGTTTGCTTGGATGCAAGGCTTGACGGAGTGACATTCTGTCCTCATGAGCTTATCAACTCACATACATAGAAAGTCCATCCAATAAACTGTACAAATCATGTCATCCTTTTAATGGGTTTAGCCGTTAGGTTATAATTGTGGTTTTTGTTCTTTTTCCTTATGGCTTTGAGGAAGAAACGTGAAGGATGGAGAAAGAAAGAAAATGCTCTGAGACACGAAACCCTGCAGATTCCTCTTGAGGGGGTGTACAAGCTTAACTAGACAAGTCCAACTAGACCATACGTCAGTGTTCATTAATTAACAAGCCAAAGCTGCTGGAATTGCTGTCTTGTCAGTTTGGTTTTTGTCACCACAAACGTAGAACCCAGCTGGTGTATGACTATCTGATGGGGAAACAGGGTGTACCAGCAGATTTACTGTAAACTGTAAACACACACATATGGGAGGAGGGGGGGGCTGGATCGTGTGATTATGTAAGGCAGTGAGGGTGCAGATGTCCAAAGCAGAGCAAAAAAATGCCCGGGGCTGCCCGCTGTACGCATCCTCACTGATGAGCTTTTAGATAGACCAGTGGTGGATGTGTTAAGTGAATTAATCTGAGTCAAAGATGAGCTGAAACGGTGTGTGCATGTGTGTGTACTTACGCATGTGGCCGCAGGTTAATGTAATTTTTTGGCACAAAGCCTTTCCTGTTGTGGAGCTCAGCTGTGTACCAGTTGGGATCATCTTCCATGTTGGTGATCTAGGAGCAAACACACAAACACATGAAATGTTATCTATAAGGTAAGGTGAAAGGTCACAATTTTTCTGTCTCTCCTGGCAAATATCCACCTTCCTGCCAGGTCTTACTACATTCTTGACTGGCCACATATTGCTTCTTGGTCATGGAGAGCTTGCAGAGGGCAGTCAGGAAGTGTGATATTCAAAGTTATATGATTTTTCTACCTTCTCGTCATGGGATATTGCACAATGGAAAAGTGCAATATGTTGACAAAGCTTTTTCCACATTCAATATTTTACTTCTACAGACATGAACAATGATTTATTTTTATTAATCATATTTTACTTTTAGTTTTCGTTTATCTTTATGTATTCTTTAAAAATATTGAAAAATATGTATTTCTATAATATGATTATTCTATACAATGATAGCTGTGCAAATTTCCTTTTCTAAGGCACATTTGTAAAGGTGTAATATGCTCCACAAGAGTTTCTTGACCAAACTTGAATAGCAGTATGTGAAGTTGGAAAATCAGAATACATGTCTGAAGTCTAAGCAGTGTGCAAAATCCTTCATCGAAGTCTATAGCCAGTGGATTCTAGCAGCAACAGCACAAGAACAGCTGTGTTGACTGGTTCGTCATTGGTCTTTCTGCAGATGCTTTGACTGCAACATCTTTTATCTTAATTGTGCAATATCAAAACATAATCAAAGCTATGACTAAAGTTATAAAAAACTGCAGAATTTAAATCAATTTATTTAAACCTATAAACAGTTTTGCTTTTGACAGTGGAAATGGCTAAAAGCTGTTATTTAAGAGTTTCCAAACACCCAAAAATCTTAGTACTTTGCCAAAGTTAACAATGATCCTGCTTCATTGTAGTTAGTGCTATATACTGACTGCCCACCCCAAACTAACTTGCCTCATCTTATTCACCCAGTTAAAGATTTTCTGGATACACCCTTATTGCTGCTAAAGTTACAGTCTTGCTATGAGGATTAAATTTACAAGCAACCAGAAATCAAATCTTAAATGTTTAAAATGAGGCTCAGTTCAAATTACATCAGAATAAAATAGGTGTAGATGAGAAAAGAAATCCTCTCATAGTGTTATATACAATGTATTTATGTAACATAGTACAAAGTTAACAGCA
This sequence comes from Melanotaenia boesemani, assembly GCF_017639745.1. NCBI lineage: Eukaryota > Metazoa > Chordata > Actinopteri > Atheriniformes > Melanotaeniidae > Melanotaenia > Melanotaenia boesemani. The sequence continues at coordinate 19,734,887 of NC_055683.1, read as the reverse complement.
TTTTTGCTACTCATAAAGGCAGACCCATTTAATGTAATTTTTATACAAATAGAAGGTAACACTCTTGCAGTAACTTGTGCTCCAGACCACAGCTTTATTTTAAAGTTATCTGATATTTGTAATGGCGAATTGTTTTTATTTAAATTTTTTTAGACAAGCTTCTCATTAACACAGTGATTGTGATGAGGGCAGTAAAAAGCACATCCTATCATGATGTGCTCTTTCTTTGATGTTTACCTGTTTTATCCCTTCTGTCACTCCTGCATTCAGTGGTCTAATCCAGCAGTGGCAAGGCTTTTTGATATTTTAAGATTCTCTTTTTTTTTCTTCTTCTTGTTCTGGTTGGTTTGCAGTTACACATTTTCATAAACCCCTTATTTTCCTCATTTTCCTGCTTTTGTCAAACTGCCTCAGTGTTTCGTCAGTGAAATGAAAACTATGATAGTAAAGTTAAATAAATAATAGTTGACCCCTGAAACCTTCTGTTATGTGATATATTGTCAACAAATATAGTCAGAAACAGCTTTGCAACTGTATAGTTAAATTAAAAACACTGGGCATTTTTTCCAAAAGACAAGTTTATTTATTTTAATTTTAATCAAACTGAAAGTATCCAAATCTATACTTTATTTAGGCTACGTGAGGCAGGGTTGAGGGCATGTTAGAATAGGTTTAGTTCAGACTGTGTTAGACTGTAGATCACATTACCCAGAATTTGGTTAAACTGAACTGGATTTATATTTAAGCAGTCTTGAGTCTAGGCTACATTAACTTCTGGATTTTATCTGTATTAAATTAAATTGTAAATAGGAGAATAATCAGCATCCCTTTGACAGGTCAATGAAATTAAATGAAAATAAAAATACCTCATGATGGAATTTGCAACGTTGCAGTAGTTTTTTAATTTTTTTTTTCTTTTTAGTGATAGGTGATGTTACTGATGATGTCATCTGTCATTAAAAATAGCAGTCCTCTCACATTTAATACAACAGAAATGAAACACATTGATGTTGCCACCATATTTGTAGGAATATGAGGTCTTTTGGCTATTGCATGCTCAATTACATTGTAAAAATGGCAGCAGGTTGTGTTGTAGTAAAATACATCCAGGTTCATATACAAAGACCTTGCTGGAAAGAGTTAATCCATCCACCCTCACCTTGACTTCCACAAGACAACCTCCCATTCAGGATGTCAACGCTGCTGATGGAAAACATTTAGTATATTTGCCAAAAATATATATATATATATATATATTTTTTTTATATAATTTCTTTATGAGTCAACATTCATTTCAATCTGGTTGTTCAATCCAGTGACGCACAACTCTGCACAATAAAAAATAAACAAAACAACGCACTCAATAGGATGACAGATACGCTCCTATTCATATTGTTAATAGGGTTGGAAAATTTAGCAACTCTAGGACCATTAACTGTGTTTTTTTTTATGAGAAAGGTCAGTTTAGACATATAAAAGGCAATGAATGGCACCCAGGAGTACCAACAGGAAAGTGTTTGCTAGTTTAATATAATTATTTTGCACGCATTTGCTTGACTTATATACGATTTTATAAAACTGAGGTCCTCAGGTGCTTCAAGCAGAAATGAACAAATGTGAGGAGTTATTTAAGAGTACCATTTGACCCCAGTATAAACCAGGGCTGAATGCAGACAAGACAGCCATTTATCCATCAGGGGGAAAGAAAGTGTGGCACATTAGCCCAATAGTGTCAAAAGCTTTGCCCTACTTTGATTTATGTAAATGTATGACTGCGACCATAAAGCAAATCCACATAAAAAGCTAACTATACTTACTCACGCATCAAAACTAAACTCATGTTGATTGCATGCACACATTTCTTTGCAGTAGAAATGATAAGAATCTGCAATAATGCGTTTAATGAGAGAAAGTGTGTAATAGTTTATGAAAGGGAAATTATGTTCTCAGGAGTTACTATCCTGTAAGATCGAAGGTATATCATACGTTTTTTTTTGTAGGTTTTTTTCCCTCTACTGAAAGATTTTCAAGATTTTCACACAGCCTTTGTGCGTAAAGTGAAAATAATTTAAAGCTGAACAACTGAAGCAAAATATAAAGAAGCAATTGATCCCACTGTGACCTATCAGGGATTTATCCATGTATGACTGTCAAACAGCTGGTGCCACAGTGTGAGTGTAGAGTAGAGCGCTTGCTCTTTAACCCCGAGGTTTACAGTTAATGTTCTGAAGGGACAATTTTCCACCACAGTAATTTCCAGCTGTGCAGAAAAAAAAGAAAAAAAAAAAAAGAAAAGCCTAATGAAGGACTAGACTGCTTTGTTGCATTGGGAAATGTTTATCTTCTATCTTACTGATGGATGAAAAGATTGATGTGATGCCTCTCTTGTGGCTTTAATGGAAATATCAAGCTGTACCCAGGTGCCCAGCACAGAAAAAAAAAGAAAGAGAGAGGAGAAACCATTACATGAAATGTAAAAATTGTATTTGCTTGATTTAACATGCTATGGATGTTGTGTGAGGGTCAATTTTATGGCAAACTACAACGTATTTCTAAACCTCAGCCCCACAGGGTTGGATGCCCAAACATTACCAGATAGTACAAGAAATTAAGTAACAATTTAAATAAATAAATAAAGTGTACAAATCACTATCCAACTTCAGCATGACATGCTAATCTCCAACAATGGACTTTTCAACTGAAAAAAAGCATCCAAAAACAGGATGAAATGAATCAACAAGACAATTACCTTGAATCAAGGTACGGCTATACTTTATTTCCTAACAAAAGAAGTCAATAAATTTGTTTCTAAAGTAATTGTTCAATTACTCATTGAAATGTACAGTTACCTGGAGTCAAAAACTTTTACCGACATCTGTACCAACAGAAAAAAAACATGGACATGCAGGTTTTGTTTTATAATCTTTCTTTTGCTAGCAACAGCAACACCTAGTACAGACTGCTGAAATGCTAACCTCCTAACACCCAAGCTTTGACTTTATTTATTAATTTATTGTGCTTTTTTTTTTTTTTTTTCGCTCAACTGTTTGGGACTAGTAGGACCGGATAAGCATAAAACCTGGGTTTTGTCTTTAACAGGAAGTAGTTTATAAGAAAAAAAAAGACCTCATACAAGGACCTTTTATCTCAGGAAGTTAAAGTTGGTTTTCTAATAGTCACAGACAAATACTTAGATAGATAGATAGATAGATAGATAGATAGATAGATAGATAGATAGATAGATAGATAGATAGATAGATAGATAGATAGATAGATAGATAGATAGATAGATAGATAGATAGATAGATAGATAGATAGATTGTTTCACTGATTGATTGATTGATTGATTTCTCTTACCTTGAGCATTTCTCCCTTGTTGAAACTGAGTTCATCGCTCTCTGTTGCCCGGAACGTATACATTGCCACTGCTTCCATGCTGAACCCCCCCAGCACATACACACTCACTCACACATACACGCTCAAACACATACACTGGTACCCCCAATAGTTCCCCAAGAACGGGGAGGTAGAGAAGAGGGAGATTAGTATAAAACAGAAAGATGACAGAACAAGATACAGTTAAACAAGAAACAGGAATAGAAGAACAGGAAAAGAGAGATCCGGTCTGTCCTTGGAGCAACAGAGCGAGCGGCGTAGGAGAGTCAGAGCAGAGGATGAGAGTGAGCGCGCTCGGCGAGGGGAAAAACACGACTGGCTGCTGCTCAGCAACACACAGCCATGAGTAACACTCGGAGAGAGACAGAGCAAGAGAGAGAGAGAGAGTCAGCTTGCAGGGGCAAAAGAGTGGGAGGCACTTCCTGTGTGTATATTTTTGTCTTATACACTCGATGTGGCTTCTGTGAATTTGTGAGAATGCTTCTTTCAGTCGTGTGTGTAGGTGTGTGTGTGTGTGTTTCTCACTGTGGTTTGTCGTTACAATTTCTCCAACTTGAAAACTATAGTTTCACGCTTTGAAGCTGACAAAAGAGCTTTTGCTTGTTCCTCCTCTTTTATCATTGCCGATTAACCTGTTTCCAAGGAAGCAGTAAAAGGTCAGCACAGAATGCAGTGGTTCACCAATGATTCCAAGAATTTATTATTGTTTTACTTTTTCATTACTTTTTTTAAAAACAACTTCTCAACAGTTCAGTGTTTCTGACTTGTTTTGATGGTACAGCAACATTTATTATGTATGTTCCTGGAGCTGCCGTTGCCCGGTAGTGTCCTGAGGTTGAGAAACCGCACTTGTAACTTCGTTTTCCCAGCTTGGTGCAACACATTACGGCTAAGTTTAGCTCTTTGCACGCCACCACATGCCAGTAACTGAATATCAACAGCCGTTCTAAAGATGCACCATGGCTGATTCATCGAAGAAACACAAGAGGACATTATCATAGCAGAAAGAGGAAAAAGAGAGAAAAGGACAGAGCAATAGATAAGACAAGAATCAACATCGGACTTAACTTTTATTCACTGAAAAGCGCTTAGAGTATAGGTAAGATGCAAAATGGATGCTGAATTAGCCATCATTAGGGGTGCACCTCACTAAAATAAGTTCAGTTGTGCTTGTAATTTATTTAAATTATTCAATGCAGTCCACTGTTATGGAACAAAATGAATGTGCTTCCATATATTAAAACAGCAGCACAACCAATGAAATAATCTTTTTATTTATACAGCATAGAACTGGTGAGCGTGAGATAGACAAAGCCAAGAGGTCTACCACACCAAAGAGGACCTCAGGTGCAGCCTGTGCAGCCTGCACACAGTAGCAAAGAGTTTAGACTGTAAGATATAGGCTGGATAGTATACGGGAACATCTGTACAGAGTTTGGGTAGGATGTCTTAAGCTAGGTGCACACATGAAGAGACCTCACACATGATAAAAAAAGGGATTTAACAGTTTTGATCATACTGTGTGTGGTGTGGTCCGATAATCTCATCACAGAACAGAACCGATCTACAATCTAGTCCTCCGAGCCAGAATTTTTGCGTGACCAAACGTGACCTAACAAAAACGAAGAAGAAACAGCAACAACCAGAAAAGCAAAGAAGAACCATGGCAACAACTGGAAAACACATCATCCAGCATGGAAGAGGATGTACAAGAAGAGGAAATGATGGTGGTCTTGAGGTTATTGTTAACAGAAAAATCCAACGGAAAACGGACTTTATATCCTTCCTTGTGCTCCAGTCAGCTCGCTCTCTGATTGGCTACATTCCGTCACAGTCATAACTCAGTAGTCGTCGGCTTTCCACACACACATGAAGACTTTTGGTTGTAAATATTGAACTTGTTTAATACTTCCGATTGTCGGCCACGACCCGTTTCGGAGCTGATTGTTGGGTCAAATTTGCTCTTAACACACCTCAGACCAAATGATCATTTTATAAAAATAACTTAAAAGACTTAAGATAATCTGACGTTTACCATCCTTGGTCGGGAAGAGGCAAAATTGGGACTAAAACTGATGTTCTAGTCAAAACATGTAAGCTTAAAAAAAAAAAAAAAAATTGTCTGATCAAAAGAATTCTTACAACTATGTCTTGGGGTCAAGATGGGGAAATACCAACAAAAGTGGTGGAAACAACAGGTGTGAGATCCTGATATTGACTGAACTGGTGATGACTAACCAACAGGATATTATAGTGGAAGCAGGAACAATAGATGCAGTGGTCTTTAATGATAACAAAATTAAGAAGAACAAACACAAAAAGCTCAACTAAACAAAGAGCTGAAGGAGGAAGCTGCAAGATGTGTGAAGTGAAGGCAACAGTGGTGTCAGTGGTAACTTGATCATTTGGGGGTTGGGCCTAGAGTTCTAGACACGTCTAAGACAAAAGGCCACCGGTGTAGAACAAGAAGGGCAACTGCCCACAAAGGGGATTTTTGTTTTTTGTCTTTTAGTATCATTAAATGACCTTTGATTTTTAAGTATTATTGCAGGTACTTTAAACCAAGTCACATATTTGTATAAAAAATTCTTTTAGATTAGATATAATTGTATTCTCTTTGAAATAAGGGTTCCAAAAGGGTTTCTGTGAAAGGCAGAGGTTCTACCCAGAACCATTTGCATCTGAAAATTCCTTTTTCAGTGAAAAGGTCTATCAACGGGTTCTTCAAGGAGTCTCTGTAAGACTAAGGGTTCCTAGCGAAACCCCTTAAACGCAGAGAACCCTTTTTTTAAGAAAAAAAGTTCTTCAAGGCCTAGTGAAAGAATGAGTGTTAGGAAATCATCACCCTCAAAAATTCATGTTTTAAAAAAGGATATTTTGAATCCATGTGTCTGGAATGCTCTCATCATTTCTTTTTACTGATTCTAACAAAGTCTGAAATTTCATGTTTTGTAATAGACTAGTTAAATGTATTGCATTTAGCAAAACAGTGTGCCAAGACTGGCTTCTGAACCCCAATCGCCACGATAGACAACTGTGCTGACCCGTCAATTGAAGAGTTAAACCATGAGGCTGAACTCCGGCACCATTTTTACAATAGCGCTAATCAGCAGCCACAGTGTAGATGACACAGGATGCACAATAAGCTCGCTCAGGAGTAGTTTTAATTTTATCAGCCATTTTTAAATTTAGTCTCAACTTTAGTCCAGTTTCAATCGTGCTTTTTAGTTTTTATCACATTTAATCAGCCTCATCCTGTTTTCTTTACGTCAGGTTTTAGTCGACTATAAGTCGAGCATAGTAGTCTTTATTTTAGTTCAAGAAAACATCATTTTATTTGTCTAGTTTTAGTCAACAAAAACTGTCAACATTTTAGTCTAGTTTTAGTCAGGACAATCATTTTACCCTTTTACTTTTTACTTTTTTTGTCAGCAGATAATATTAAACATTTTTAGTAATATATTACATTGTTAGTTAGTAGTAGTTTAACATTGATAAACTACATTTAACAATCCATTTAAAACTCATACTTAAAACATAACTATCCTATTTTATGCAGAAATAATTGCAGGTTTTTTTTTATGTTTACATGCATTTATTTCTATTATTATTGACACCAATTCAAATCAAATGTTCTTGTGATGGTAACCGGAAGACAAACAGAACAGCATTTTATGTCACATTGGATGCAAACTTCTAAAGAAGTGGTTCCCAACCTTTTCTAGCTTGGAACCCCATTTTGATATCACAAAACTCTGACGCCCCCACACATTCAAAACACACTTTTATTTACTTTTATACCACATTTAGGCTATTTCATTAATGAAAATGTAGGTTAAATTGGTTTTGAATTAAGTGTGGCGTATTATTTTATTTGATTTATGCCCATGTGTTTTGTGTTAATTATAGTTTGCTTGCAGCTCAGTTTAAAGTTATTGTTATTTTTGTTAGCTTACCACAGAAGTGAGGTGAACTGCGACACGTCTCATCAGGTTTGTCGTGTTTTTTCCAGCTACCTTGTGCCCACATTCCTTCCCTTCAACTAAAATCAAGTATAAGGTTTCTTTTCTCCACTTCAGTGTAGCTAAAATGGGTATATCATGTCTTTGACCAAAGGTCAAGACAGGATTTGACCAAATCATATCATATAATAATATAATTTTCGTCTCGTCTTTGTTCGTGAACTAAAATGTCCATAAATTTTATCCCAGTTTTTATTTAGTGAACTACATTTTCGTCTTGTCTTTATTAGTCCAAACCCTTGGGATATAAAAGGGTTACGGCTATAACCCCCAGTAAAGGTTATTGGTGGAACCACCACATCATTGCAGGGTTCAGTGTAGAACCTGTCATAGGGGGTTCTGGGTAGAACCTTCTACTTATGGTTCTGGGTGTAACCCTTTATGATAGGTTCTTGTCAGAACCCTCTGAAAAGGTTTCAGTTAAAACCCTTAGAAAGGGTTCTAACAGGCACCAATAAGGGTTCTCCTATGAGGACAAGTCGAAGAACCTTATATGGTTACAGGCAGTTTTTCTAAGCGTGTAAGTGTAAGTTTAAGTAAGATGTTGGTTTAAAGGACTGATGTGTTCATAAACTATACTGCTCTGTAGGCCTATAATCAAAATCAGTTATTTGTTCAAACATTTAACTACAACCCATATGAGCATGCGCATCCTTCAAAAGTGCTGCCGCTGTAAAGCAAGAGGAACATACAGGACATACAAGTGATATGACTGCTTCCACATGTGAACAAATTTTATTCTCAAGTGTTCACTTTAACAAGCCAAGTATTCAGAATGAAGAAGGTGGGTGGTGGGCTCTGCAGCTTGCACAAAACCATGAGATGCTAAATACACCCAGACATGACATCACATTAGGTCAATGAAATGGCATCGTCTATAACAGCTGTCACATACTGGTTGGGTTTAAGCAATTTCATCATTTGGTTATGATTAAAAAACAAAACTATTTGGTTAGGGTTACAGAGCATCATGATAAAGACTGAATAAAATTATTTCTACACCAGTAGTCTTTTGTAAGTTTCCTTAAATGTTGCCTGGCTTCCAGCTGCTACTCTTGGTGAGCACAGTCTCATGATTTTTCACATTGTTTTTATTTACTTGTTCCTTTTTTAGAGAAACTTGAACAGAGCCTTATTAATTGTCCATTTCTGAACATTGACTACCATAATTAGGATCCAGTGACTTTAGCCAGGGGTTTCTATTGCAAAAGGGTTATCTGGAAACTTTGGGGCCTTTTTTTTTATTGAATGTAACAAAGCAGTCAGTCAGATTAATAACCAATGTAGCTGTCACAAATGCATGAATATCATCTGGCTGATCTGTGTGTCAGGAAGATTTAGAAAAGAACAGAACTAAGCGAGTGAGACAAAACAGAGGAAGTGTGGTGTTTTAGCATGATCTGTCCAGGAAATCCCCTGTCAGCTGGCTGCTTGACTCAGCCATTAGAAGAAGGATTGAGGGAGGAAGAGAGGAGGGCTGGATGGGTGGTGATGGAAGAGAAGAGGAAGAAGCGAAGAGGAAGTGGAACTGCCTTTCAGCTGAAGAGCCAAGCACTTATCTGTCCTAGACTCGCTTTTTTCCTTTTGCGTTTAATTTACATTGTGTGTGAAATGATCATTTCAGATGATTTGAAGGTAAATGAACATCCACTCATAAGCTTTCATATTTAATGACTTTTGTTTCTGTGTGGAGCCTCACAGCTACACATAAAAAAAAAAAATGTGGGTGAAAACTTCAGTTTTTTTGTTTTTTTTTAATTTACTGTCTGTTGGTGGTTTTTATTCTCCTAAGGACTGTTAACTGTTCACACCCTTGTTTTTGTTCAGTCTCAGCCAGTGCAGTGATGCCACTTCCTGTGTACTTTTCAGTGCAACCTCGTCAATCTTGTAAATAGCAGGTTTAAACTGGAGCAAAAATCTGTTTTTCTATTGCCACTATACACCCATACATAGCAACACATTTTATGATGATCTTGACATAAAGAACAGTGTTGAAATTTAAGTTAAACGCAACAAAATTATTTAAATATCTTTTTGGTTATGATGCATGCTTGTGACCCATGAAAGACATGCACATACAAGGTGCAAGCTTTTCTGTTTGAGTGATACTTCATGTTATCAGGTGCACTGATGCAAAAGGGTTGAGACAGAAGAGCAGGTTTACATTTGCTTGTGTGTCTGCGAGTGTTGGCGGAAGCATGTGGGAAATGGCGGTATAAACAAGTGGGCACCAAGTCTGCCAACTTCACTTATAAGTTAAAAACTGCGCCTCTCAGCATCTGGTTAATTCCTAGGTCCAGGGTCTTAAATTTATTTTTTCTTGTATTTACTTTTCTACAGATATTTTCTGAAAATATGTCTGCAACTATAGGTCCTCTTCAGCTTTTCACCTCTAGTTTTTCTCATTTTTTATTTACCCATGACATTTTGTTGTCTCTGTGGTTTTCACACCTTTGACTTTTTTTCACTTAAAGGCACGTCAATGAGTCACAACAGGCAGGGTCGCTGAGTGGTGTAAAGATATTGTGTGACTCTTGAAAAAACTGATGCATTTCTGTTCTAGAGGTTTTTATTTTCTTTTGTTTGTTTGCTTTTGTTTGATACCATCAAACACTAGTTCAGTAGTGGACATGTATACCAAAAAACATAACTATATACCCAGTATATTACATGGAATCTTATAAAGGTTAAATTGTTCGAAATGTGTAATGTAAGGCCACTGTTTGCATTGAAATTCTTTTAAATTGGATTATATGAATTGGAGACGGGTGTTGTATTACCCTGTTTATGAGAAAGTAGGGACGGCCTTATAAATCAAAACTATGTTTAAACTAATAGAATTTTTGTGTAAAAAAAAAAACAAGTTTGTATAAAACTGTTTTACTTATTTCAACCCAATTTTGACATCACAAACTTTGTCCACTGATCTTCTTACCTTTTTTTTTTTTGCTCCATGTTCTTTAAAATGACTGCTGCTTTGTTATTCTGTCCTTCAGACTGTATTCAACAACTTGTTCCTTCTGGATGAAACTATCACCACCTCTATGGCTGCTCATGAAGCTTCTTCAGAATCTAATTACCCCATTTCTCCCTTAGTTGAACACAAGCAAATTCTTCAGAAGCTGCAAAGCTCTGATCTTTGTCTCTGATGGTATTAAAATATTTTTGATTAAATTAATAGGTGAGGTCGTAAACTGGGCTTTGTGTGCTAAAAATGTATCTGCTGGAGTTATTAAACAGTCCTTTCTCACCTTTTTCCAGGTAATATTTCTACCAGTTTCTCTTTCTCACCTTTTTCCAGGTAATATTTCTACCAGTTTCTCGTGAACTTCATGAATATGGCACCATTTTTACTAATAACCTGGCAGGACTGGCAGGTGTTTTGTCTGCTGTCTGCTTTTCCCTTTTCTGCTGATTCTGGCTCCACCTGCAACAACAAACCCCTCTGCAGGCCAAAAACTGAATCCAGTCAATCCCTTCTTCACAATCACTGTGCTTGCCATCAAAACCAATATGCCAATAACATGCATCTGTAAGTTTACTAATGTGAACTTTCTATGTTCACACATACTGAAGACAGGTATGCAAATTGTAGTGACTCACATGCATCGTTGCTTCTATTGTAACTGAGATTCAGCCTGAGTTGCTGGTGTGTGACAAATGCCGCTCGGTTATGTAATTTGAGTAAGATATGGCAAGTGTCTGACAGAAACCAAACATCATGAGCGCCTCTTGATTTGTGAGGCTGATGTATCTTCTGGCATTTTGATATGTTGACAGAGTGAAGAGGCGGATGAGGAGAATGAAGCTGTCACATGAATCTAGAACAGGTTTTGAGGGATTTTACTGATTGCAGATGCAAAGGAGCCTACATAGAGCTATAGGCTGCTCAGCTAATCCATTGACACTCCCCCAATACTTATTCTGCACGATAAGGACTTGCCTTGTCATTGTATTTGACTTAAGTGTGCTGGAGGGGAAGGCGAAGGTCTATTTAGTTTCTAATAGGGCAGGGCTACTTAATTCAGTCCTACTAGGGCAGCAGTCCTGCAGGTTTTCAATATGTTCCTGCTCCAACACAGTTGACAGTCTATGAAGTTCTGCACAAGGACTCATTAATCTAAGACAGGTGTTTTGGAGCAGGGAGACATTGAAAACCTGCCTGACTGTAGCCCTCTTAAGACCAAGTATGTGTGTTTTAAGTGGGGTGACAACATGAAAGCAATACATTTAACGTATTTTTTAAATAAAATGGAAAATGCAGAAATCAAATATTGAAAGGCACATTGCCGCAGGCCCTATGTTAGGGAGACCTTCTATATTACCTTAGAATTACAGTAAAACATACACCAGTTTGCAAAATAGAGCACTCCTGACCTCCAGTGGTTAAAAGAGGCTCTGCATACAAATTATGTTATTACATGACCTTTTCTCCCCTTTAATGCATTAACTGACCAATAAAAAGTGTTAAATGCTTGAAAGACTTTAGGTTGGATAAGTTGGATAAGATTTGATGATACACTGAAAATGTAACTACCCTCAGGTAGACATTTTAAGCACTGTTTTTTATGTTAAATTTGTCTTTCACTTACAACATTTCAATCTATTCCCAACTTCACCCTCAGGGTTATCTTTTATTGCAGGCAGGAGGAAAATAAAGATAGTATTCACTACAATTTCTCCTTCAATTCCCCTTTTCCTTCATTTTTGTTGTATTTTAGAGAAATAAATGTATTTATTAGCACACAGAGATCATGTCGTCTTCACATGCCCAACCTGATTTGATACATAATCCTCCTATGAAAAGATTCATACAAACAGGAATTATGGCTTCTGATGTGTGCTGAGATGAGTCATCAGCTCCGATTCCCACAAAACACAGTGAGATTAATATAGTAAGAAAGCAGCAGAAAAATCCATGAATGAATAACTTTATTAACATTGTACATTATACAACGAAATTGAGTGCAGTCCTCCTCGGTTCATGTGTAAATAAATAAATAAAATCAAATAAATAAATCGTGAGATAAAAGTGCAAAGTTAAAAACACACACACACATCCATACATCCAACTAATTCATTCATGGCTGCCTAAAATTGCACAGAAAAGTTGAATGTTGCATTAAAAAAGGCACTCAAATTATGGCAGCATTTAAAACTACAATGGCTCTTGGATAAAAACTGTTCTTTAGTCTATTTGTCCTTGCTTTAATTGTCCTGTATCTTCTGCCCGAAGGCAGCAGTGCAAAGAGAGAGTATCCGGGGTGGGATGAGTCCCGTAAAATGTTTTCTGCTTTTTTGAGTTAGCAGGAACTGTATAGTTCCTCCAGAGATGGGAGAGGGCGGCCAATGATCTTCTGTGCTGTGGTGGTCACCCTCTGGAGAAAAATCCAAGTAAACATCCTAACGGTTGCTAGATACATAATTTAATTCTTTTAAATCATGGCCTGCTATTTTCTTTATTCTTCCTGTTAAAATGAGTATAAATAGAAAAAGAAGAAGAAGAAGAAGAAAAAAAAAAAACAAAAAACTTCTTGCATTTAGTACAATTGTGTCTGCTCGATTGGCTCTCTGGTCGTCTATGTGTCTGTGCAGCTTACCTGCTTCCTCCCTCTCCTCCTCTCCTGTTCAGTGAATCATGACGGCCCTTCGTGATCAGCTGATCAGGAACCTTCTCTAACACAGTAGCTGACAGGTGGTAGAAAGGATTTAAACTTTAGCTGTGCAGGGGCGAGTCTAGAAAAGTTTTAATGGGGGGGCAGTCAGGAGCACTGGCCAGGAAAAGGGGGGCACAAATTAGACCTTTTTTTTGAAGGTCTAGATTTTATGTAATATTGAACTGAGTATAGACTACAACTAAATTGATAATCTAATGTAAAAAAAAAAAAAAAACTGTGAAGAAAAACTTTTAAAACCGTTATTAATATATTTTTATCAACAGGTGTTTACTTTGGGTAATGCTGCTGTAGGACTATCTTCACTGCTGCACAAACACTTACACTTCAATGACAAAAAGAAAAATGTGTTTTTAACCAGATCATCAGTTTTATTAGAGGATCTTCATCAATATTAGTTGTTAAAGTTCAGTTGTCACATCGGGTGGTTTTATTACAGATATTATCGCCATGGAGATGGCTGGTGAGATGATGCTTGTATGAGTTCTGCATTATAATCTAGAACATGGTAGATATGATGCAAAACAACATATAGAAGTACATTACATGCTGCATTTACTGACCCTTGGACATCTGACGTTTATCTAAGTGAAGGTCAGTTAACATTAAATATTAGTAAGAATTGGTTTTTTTTACAGTAATACAGTAAAAACGGGCAAATTTCAGGCATAGTCGCAAATGGTGATTAATCATGATTAATTAATTTGTAAGCTGTGATCAATCTGATTAAAATTTTTAATCATTTGACACCCATTTCTCTTTCTACTTTATTCTCAACACAGACATAAATCGGCCAGGCTTAGACTTTGTTAGGCTTATCCTGTTCTCTGAACAACCTTTTGAGAAAAGCCTCAACAAGATAAAGATAGAGGGTGAAATGCCAAAAATAAAATCTCCCTGTCATTCAGGAGATACAATAGCATATTAAAAGAAAGCCAAAAAGCCTCCTGCAGGCGTCACATTGGACATACTGTAGTTTGGCTGCTGCCAACTTTGCCATCTGTGCTGGGACACATGCAAAACTATGACGTTTTCTTCTTTACCCACTATTTTTAAGTAGCACACTCTAATCATAGCTCACTCTACACTTATCTGAGAAACTTCCAGGCCTATTCATAAACCTGATTTGACTAAACAAAAGCGTGTGATACACGTGTATCTGAAATGTGTGACAAGTATGTCCCTCCCTTTATTTAAAACCCTCTGAGGAAAAAATCTGGTGGGTGGAATGTTGCTCTGCAAAGTTTGTGGTTTACATTGACACACCTGCAATACAAACCCTGGCGATCCCTTGAACTGACAAATCAGGACACGCACTTGATTGAGTAATGAACTTTTTTTTTCTTTTTTTTCCAACTCAAAGTTTCCTCTACAAATGAAGTACATTCACCCAAAGAAAATTTGATACATGTCTGGGTGTTTTTCAGAAGTTAAAGAATGGTGTGACCAAAATGTGACACTAAATTTGAAATGAAAAAGAAAGGAAATAATTACAATATGATACATGGAAACTGAAAAAAGACCAAAATAATAATAATAAATATAATAATAACAATAATAATAATAATAACAAAAATGAACAACCATGATATGTAGAATTACTATTAAGACTCAATGCATACAAATACATCTAAAATAAAACAAAATGTTTGCAAAATACACAGTTGGAGACACAAAAAGCGATTAAACAAACACAGAAAAAAAGAAATAAAATAAGAAATGGGGAGGGGGTTACACTTATATCTCATGCTCTGAGGACCGTTATACCATAATCGGTCCATGTCCGCGCCCCTGGCAAGTCAAGTCGCCTTGGTCACACCCTTCCCGGCTACCCCCCACTTCCACACTCTGCCCGCCATGTTCTGAGGGAGGAGGAGATACGTGTAGTCCTGGTTTTAGCTTGCTTAGCATTAGCGACACATAGGTAGGCGAAGGCGCAACAAGCTCCTTGCCGAAATAAGTACTCACTCTTGGTATTTTTTTTTCTTGGAATTGGCCAAACTCCTTCAAAGGTTTGTATCCTTGGAGTAACAACGGAACCTGACTTTGCTAAAACAAATAACGGTAAGTGGCCACTAGCTTTCGTTACAGTGTAGTTGTTTGTTTTTCCAGGATGTCCTGTAATCCAGTTTGCTGTGGTGATGTCTCCAGCGAGCACCCGTCTTGGCTGCTAGCTCGAAGTATTGCTAACTAGCTTAGCATGCTACTTTAGTGACCTAAGATAGAAAATACATTTTGGGGTTTACTTATGTGATTGTCTAGTAAAGTGTGGTGTTGATAGCGAAGCCAATAAATGGTACACCTCATAGCACATGTAGTTGGTGAGTGATCAACAGTTGTGTTTTAAGCCAAAGTGCATGAGAGAGACTATCTTGGGCTAGCTGACCCATCACAAGCTTGACTAGCTTTGATCTAACTTTTTAAAAGCCAAGTTCCGACATTTAATTTCTAATGTCAGAAACATTACTCACTGATTGTTTATTCAAGTGCAAATATTGGTCAGTGGCAAAACCTGCTTTTACAGAGGACGTAATAAAACTAACTTGGAGGTTTGACTCTATACTTTTTGTAAGCTGAGGTAACTGGTTAGCACAGATCCAATCAAAGCCACAAATTAACGTTCTACGCTAGCTTGTTTTGCTAGCTAACCAAAAGTATTTAATCCAAGTTTGCGCTCTACTTGCTATCATTAGCGACTTCCATGAGTAGCAAGTGGGCGAGTTATTCCACCCTGTGTATAAAGATGACGTTGCTCTAACCTAAATTTCCGACACACTTATTATTATATTGCGTTCCAAATGTCTGAAACGGTTAAAAATGTCTGGAATGGTTAAATTTTCCATAGACTACTCTTAGCCGAAGCCACTTTAGCTCATATGCTAACTATACTACCACTTCTGTGGGGCGCTGTGATTTATTTCATTTTCTTTTGAGACCGGCTTAATTTTTTTATATTTTCTTTACCCACACCTCACGTTCCAATAGATTGTTGTTAAATTAAAGTTTACTAATGTTAATGTTGTAAAATAAAACTTTACGTACTTTCTGGTATTTTTAATGGAATTCTTTTCGGTATGGGCGCTGTCTGAGTACTCGTTTGGTTTCTAATCGTGTTGCTAGATCAGCTGTATATGTATATATTTTAATCTAAGATATTAATTAGTGTTACCGATTTTTTAATAAAATATGGGCAGAGATATTGGTTTTTTGATATATCCTTTATTTATTTCTTTTTATTTACCCCGAGGTTTGCTGAACGTGTACTAACGTGGCCAGGGAGAGGGGCAGGGCTTTGTCTATTGTCAGGGTGATCTGTCAGTCACAGGGGGTGACAAATGCATCATCACTGTCCTCCTTCCGTCTCTGTCTTAGCATTGTCTCTCTCGGATTGCCAGGACTCAGAAAGGGTAATGCAGATCAAAAGTTATCTTCCCTTTCTGTCACAGTTGATTCACATATTGCCTCACAAATAAGCGTTTGAGGCAGACTTTATATGACTTAGTATGGCTTGTCGGGAGCTTAATCCTTGTGTTGCTGAACAGTGTCTGCTTAACTACTGGTGTATATAATTTGTTATGCTGCAGCATCATTAAAAGGAAGTAAATGACTAGTTAAGGAACTTGCTGGATAACTTGATGACACACTGTTGCACCCACTGCTTTGTCTTACTACACAACTATACTCTGTCACACTCACACACAGGTGCCTGGTTATGCAAGACTTCTATCTCCAGATCAGCTTTACTTTTTCTGTGTGACAAGGTGGACTTGTTCTCAGTGTGTTGCCTTTCAACCCTTAATGCTAATCACAGTTTACCTAGGTTTTGCCAGCACACACACATATACTGGGCTAAGTTTAACTTGTGCTCTTTCGTCTGACAGCTTGCCTGTCTCCAGTGCTCACTTACGTCTGGAAAGAATTTTGCTGTCAATATCACAGTTTTGGACTGGCCAGTGTTGTAGCAGCTATGGCTGGCTGTCTTAATATGTAAGATAGTTGAATAGGGAGAAATTTGAAAAATGCTTTCATCGGTCACACTGCAACAGCTTCTTTGAGTTCTCTGCCAAACCAATGATAATGATTCCCCAATTAAGTTGTTCTGTTGCACACATTAGGGTTTCAGTCAGATTTCCACTGTGGGTCTTTAGATGTTGAGTATTTGAGTTTTTAATCTTTATTGTATTTGACAGTTTCATATAATGAAATTGTGTTTTTTATTTTATTTAATTTTTTTGCAGTTCGCTTGCAAGTCATTCACTTGGAGTTTAGAGGTTACAGTGTTTTGATCAGTAGGAATGGGAAGGAGATGGTTCACACTTACAGTATCAGTTGGATTACAATGTCACTTGATTTATAAGTGAATTTTGTTTCAGTCATTGTTTCAGTCATTGTGTAAACTAACAGCTTCTTGATCATGGACACTTACCTTAAAGCCATTGTTCGTTTGGCTTGAAGAGATGCAATTGACTGGGATAAAGAGGATTCTACAATAGGGTGAGATTTGTGTGCAACCATCAATGCAAGTGTTGGAGTAATTACATGTATTCTGTTTTTGTTCTTACCATGATTATGCTAAGCATATATAGAAAATATATTATGAAAAATGCAGGTAGGATAAAAAAAAATATACATAAAAGTGGACAATTATTTTTTTGTCCTTACTACTCATCAACAGAATTTGATATTTAGTTTTAAAAGTAACATAAAAGTGATAAGTCATGGAGGTAATTGTGTAGAAGAATAATTGATTTGATTGTAATTGGTGTGATTTTAAATGAAGGAACGGCTAGAAAGAAAATTTCCTCTGTCTCTGTGTGACTAACGGTGGATGAGATGGGATGGTTGGCAGCACGTGTCCTTTTACTTTGACATACTGACAGCTTGACAAGACCGACGACAAGGTCGGTCATTTTGACATAATTATATGAATATGGATTTCAACACGCTCATAAAGACTAGTCCTGTGTGCTGAACGAAGGAATGGGGTGTCCACTGGTGGTGGTGGGGGGTTGTTCCGGGATGTGAAGTAGGCGCGGGAGGGTGGGATAGGACGAGACAGACTCCCCTCTCTTCCTCCCGGCGGCTATGGGTGAATAGTTGATTATAGCAGCAGATGTGTCATTAGGTCTGATCTGTATTCATGCGGATGCATTGGGTAAGAAGAGTGATGAGGGAACCTGATGGGGGGGGGTTATGCTCCACAGGAAGCATGTTTCAGTGGTTTTTAGTGAATTTATTGGATGTGCCTAGTTGTTTTCTTATTCCCCAGCCACATACACTTGTCTCCTCAACTTTGTTCCCTTCAGCTGTTACGATTATCACTAGACTCCCCATGACCAATGGCACATGGCCATTTTCTAAAATTAAGGGGGGGAAATGTGTTTGGTTATATTTTAACACTGGATCTGCAAAAAAAAATGAAAAAAAAATCTCTTTGTGAGTGCACTTGGTTGCAGGGCCTGTTGATGCATGCTCAGTGCAGAGATCAGATTACTGAATAAGATAAGTCATAGGTCTTCATAGATGGTAGGCAGAGTAATGATAGGCACAGAAAATCTTTTACATTGCTGTTGTTCTTCTTGACAGCATGCAGTGTTTCCATTTGAGCTGTAAGTGTTTTTACAATGCCATATTTCAGAGAAATGTATCTTTTCCTTTCCAGCGGTCTGTATTACTGAAACATCCAAATAATTCTTGGTTAAAGACTCATAACAGTAAATGTGTGTTCCATACAGCTCAGGGTTTTCATGATCAAGAGTTTTCATTGTGAACTTGGAGGCTGTACAGCTGTAAGTCTACGCCCACTTTCTGTATTTATTTGTCAGGAAGTGCTTACAGGCTGGGCCATTGATCTTGAGAAACAAGACAGAGTCATCAGTGACTCTTCAAGTCATCATTACACTGGAAATGTTTTTTTTATTTTTCCTCAACCACCCGATGGAAACTGTTTAGTTGTTAAAAGTGTTAGAATCATTTTGAGAAACTGTGTGGCATAGCATTAGCAAAACTTTAAATTGAGCTGTGTGGGACCAAATGTAGCTGTGTTGTTGGATATGGTAGAGAAATAAATTAGGATCATTGGGCCAAGTGGCTGATTTAAATGAATGAAAATGCAGCCCTGTGTTCATGAACTTTAGTCTGTCGGTAATGTGATGTGAGATCAAATCAAATCCGCTTAGTTACAGCAATTTTGTGCCTTTTTTTTCTCTGTATGTGGTCTGTCCAAGAGGAGAGCAATATAAATTAATAATGGAGTAAATTGTATTTATTTTATTCATTTTAAATGACAAATAAAATTATTTTGGCTGTTGAAATTTTCTGTCTTTCTGTCATTGACAAGTTAGCTTTGGGAAAAAAAATTTTTAGCTCCTAAACTGATCTTATGCTTTTTCTTTTTTTTTTTTTTTTTTTTGTCTTTTGGTTCATTTTGTATTGATTTGCCTTACTAGGCCATTATCACAACATATTTACCTTTACCTCTTCCTTCTGCCTATATTTATGGGTAACTTTGTTCATTCACTATTACCATTTTCAAGTGAACACGTGCACTCAGTAACTCATGTGGTATGATGTTTGTATGTAAACAAAAATTATTTTTCCAAGCTCATTCAATGAGCACTACCTGAGGCTTACAGTCAGATTGACCACATAAACTTGAGTGGTCCAACAGTGTTTATTTTCAGCACCCTACCTAGTAGTTTGCCTTTGTGTG
The DNA here is from genome assembly GCF_017639745.1 of Melanotaenia boesemani. Classification (NCBI taxonomy): domain Eukaryota; kingdom Metazoa; phylum Chordata; class Actinopteri; order Atheriniformes; family Melanotaeniidae; genus Melanotaenia; species Melanotaenia boesemani. The sequence goes on along the minus strand of NC_055683.1, from coordinate 19,715,082 downwards.
AAGTTACTGTAAACTTGAGTGAGACTTAAAAGTTGGTGTATGACATGCAAATAGGCAGAAATGGAAAAAGCTTATCTAAGTATGAAAGCATGAAACATGTTGTCTGTCTAGTTTCGGAAAGGAAAGCACCACATCTGCACCTATAAATAGCAATCACCAAGATGTTATTGTTAAGAATACAGTGACACCTTTTTAGAGGTTTTTATTTAATTTTTTTTAATGCATGACTTTAGCAGATGTCAAAAATTCTTTTTTCCTGGATGTCTTTTTCTTATCTGCCTTTCACTAATGTGTTATTTGTCTGTTTGTCCTAGGTGATGGCGTGGTCATGTGTGCAGCCTGCACTGCGTGTGTGGAGATGGTTTTAACAGGCACTGCTCTGGAGGACTCAGGAACACTGCACTGCCTGGAGACGCCTCATAAACGCATACATAACACACTTTAACACACAAGGATAAACAGAATTACACAAACCACTGCCGTGCAGTGAAAAAGGACACATAACTTAAGCTTGAGGATACACACATTTGTGCCCCCTGTGTGTGTGTTAGCCTTTTAATTTCAGCACTACAGGCATCCCAAGTTCCTTTCTTAGAAGAGTGCACATTTTATTTTACTTCTTCCCGTCTGTCCCATCTGCTCCACCGCCACCATGCCAAGCACCATCCGCCGGCAGATGAAAAACATGGTGAACAACTACTCTGAAGCAGAGAAGAAGGTCAGAGAGGCCACATCCAACGATCCCTGGGGCCCTTCATCTTCCCTCATGTCTGAGATCGCAGACCTCACATACAATGTGGTTGCCTTCAGCGAAATCATGAACATGATCTGGAAGCGGCTCAACGACCACGGCAAGAACTGGCGTCACGTCTACAAAGCTCTCACTCTGCTCGACTACCTGATCAAGACTGGGTCAGAGAGAGTGGCGCTGCAGTGCAAGGAGAACATCTTTGCCATCCAGACCCTCAAGGACTTCCAATACATCGACAGAGATGGGAAAGACCAGGGTATCAACGTCAGGGAGAAGAGCAAGCAGCTAGTGGTCCTACTCAAAGATGAAGACCGCCTTAAAGGAGAGAGGTAAGATTTAGGATTCAGCTTGTATTTATATTTACTGGAAGTGGAGCAACAGTTTTTTTCCCACTTCAGGGTGTAAGCATTGCTGATAAACTCCTCTCTTGCTTCTAATGTTGTTAGTCAATGTTCTTTCTCATCCCCGCTTTTAACTCTGGTATTGAAACCCAGCGAGGCCAACAAAAACGAAAACAAAACACTGCTAGTTTGTCCCAGACCTCTGCACCGCATCCTCTGCCATACAGTGAGCAGAAGAGTTCATGTTCTGTCATCTGCATTTGAAAACATCTGCAAAGTTTTGTATTTTCCAACTTAGAGCATGACCAACACTTTTCCATCTTTATGGTTTTTTTTTTATTTTTTTAAATCACTCTTCTGGTTTAAACTGCTATCAAGCCTTGTCCACGCAACATTTCATTTAGCATACAGACAGTTTTTAGCTGCTGAAAAGTCCATCCAGGGTGGGGATGAGAAACTCAGTTGGCCATTATCAGATCATGTGCTATTATCTCCATGTCTTTCATTTGCAACTAAAGATGTGGACCAGGAAGTGCTTTGTTAAAGGGCTCTTTGCATGTTAACACATAAACGTACAGCTGCTCATCTACTAAACCGAGGTAATTGCTACATAATCCAACACAGAGCAAGTCTCCAGCATTGCTAGTCTTGGGTGAAACTTGATAGATCTCTAACTTCGAGAGAAGTTTGAGAATGAAGATGACTTTTTGCTAGAGAATGATGAGAATTCCTGCTGGAGACTATTTTTGGCCAAAAAGTTCATGTTTGGCCAAGTTTGTATTTGTTTAATGCCCTCTCTTTTTTGGTTTTCCATCTGTTTTTATTTGTAATTCTAATAAATGGTTCACTGTGAATTTGAAGTCTTATCGTTTGATTAGATTAGCTAAAAAGATTCTTGTTACTTTTGGCTCTTAAGACATGTCACCTTAAATTTCTTGCTTATTTGCCCATTTAGACCTCACCCTGGAGAAATTATGAGAATATGGACTTAAAGCAAATTAATTAATCAATCTCTGTTATTCTTTTTGCCCTATTAGGTCTCAGGCTTTGAAGACCAAAGAGCGTATGGCCCAGGTGTCAACAGGGAGCAGTCAAATGGGTTTTGGGCGTGGTTCATCTCAACCCAACCTTTCGACATCCTACAGTGAAGAGTATGGCAGATCAGAGGGTTCGCCTGCCTCCTACCATGGCTGTAAGTATGCACTAATAGATTATACGCACACAGTGTTTATTCATATATTTAAGCAACAGATGTGTTAGAGTTTAGTTGATTATTATGAGTGTAGCTCATATGCTGAAACTTTGGCCTACATCATGAAACTCTCCCCTCCCCCTGTTCTCTCTTTGGCTTGCAGTCCTGCAGTAGGGCTGCATTCCTGAGCTTTCTCCCTCTCCCACACACACACACACACACACACTCTCGCTCTCTCTCTTATCCATTCACTCATTCACTCACAGAAGAGGAAGAAGAGCTCCCCCAAAAATCATCTTTCATCCACATAACGCAGGAATCTGCTCATCTTCAGTGATGCAGTCATGAAACAGTGACAGTGACACAATGTAGCACAGTGTCGTTTCATGGGAACTCAGGAAGCTAATCCAGTTTTTGTACCTGCACAAGGGGGCAATTTCTGGAAATTACAGCTATTTTCCCTTGTGTTTGAACTGGGCTAATTTTATCTAGTAGCTATAGAGAAAGACCAGTTGGATAGTGGAAATCAGAGTTCAGATAGAGTGAAAGAGTGGTTGAGTCAGAGGGGGCTAGTGTTGGCCATGTCTCTGTGTGTTTGTCTGTTGCCACGAGCACGGTTGGAGTCTGCGTGAATTTTGCATGTAACATGAAGGGTGCGTTTAAGCCTCACATTGCGGCTCATATTCCTATGTGCTTTTATGTTTAAGTTTGTGGCTCAGAAGCGGAAGCTTCAGCAGCTGGGTCATCAGTGGACAAAGTGAGCCACAGACTGACCAATAGGAGGTTTGCTAGACTGTTGATGTGGGAAGTCACTTGGAATTGTTGAGATTCCAACTGAACTTTCAGAGAATGTTTGTCCAGACAGGGTGTGAATGAATGGTCCTGCAAGTGTGAGTGTGGGTGTTGATGTAGCCCTCAGACCCTATGTTATGTCATCATGTCTCATTTCTGTCTTCTGGTTTTAAATCGTTGCTCAATACCCACTTCTTTGCACTGGCTTTCGAACATAGTTGAGCTTGATATTTGCTTGCTTTTGCTTTTTATTCCGCTCTCATGTTATTTGGTTTTTACTGATTTTATTGTTTAACCATGTAGTTGTTTATTGTTCACTTTGGGCAACTGGTGTTGCAGTAAAAATAAAAAGTCATACCCCACACAGATTTTCACACACCATTTTGTTGGACCACCTTTAGCTTTGACTGCAGCAGCATTTGCTGTGGCATTGTTTTAATAAGCTTCTGCAATGCTGACCTCATTCTTTGGGTTCATAATGTTGCTGAACCTGACCTGACCAACTGCAGCAACCCCAGATCATATACTGCCCCCACAGGCTTGTACAGTAGGCACTAGGCATGATGGCTGCATCACTTCATCTGCCTTTCTTCTTACCCTGATGCGCCCATCACTCTGGAACAGGGTAAATCTGGACTCATCAGACCACATGACCTTCTTCCATTGCTCCAGAGTCTAATCTTTATACTCCCTAGCAAATTGAAGCTCCCAATCCATTCAGTCCCAATCCCTTGAGTTCCCTTCACATTGTTCATGTTGAAATGTTCTTACTTTCACTATTAAACATAGTCCTGAGTTCTACTGTTGTTTTTCTTCTATTTGATTTCAACAAACATTTAAGTGATCACCGATCACCATCATTCAGGATTTGTTTCTGACCACATCTCTTCCTCAAAGACAATGGTTCCCCACTACTACTACCACCATTTTAGTAGTCTCTGCATCTCTTGAGATGTTTTCTGCTTGATGCCGGTGATTTTAAAAGGTTTACATCTTTTCCACAACCCCAGGATGTGTCTTTCCATATAGTTGCATCAGTTGGGGTTAAATAACGTGTTGCCAGCTGAAAGACAATCACCCAGTTATTATACAATAAGATGCTCGTACCTATTTGCTTAGTTAAATCCGAGTGGCATCTTTTTCTTTTGGCCAGGCAATGTAATAACACTTATTTAAAAAATTACCTACATTGATGACAGCTTCACTCTACAAGTAGAAAGAAATAAAGAGACAGAATGTCTTGGGTAAAGTTTGCAAAGCTGCCACTATTCAACTGAAATGTGGTTCCCTGTTATCACTCCCCAAATCTCCTAAAAACAAAAAAAAAAAACAAAAAAAAAAAAAGTTTTATAGCTGCGACTGCATTTTCAAAAAAATTTTTTTTTAGAAAACATTAATATGACTAAAGATGATAAGATAAGACATACGTTCATCACTTCTCAAGACACTGGAAATTAGTCATGGGAAACTGAGTGACGAGAAAATTTAACTTTCAGAAGTGTTTTAGAGCTGTGTAGTGTGTGTGGGTTTTTTTTTGTTTTTTTTTTAAAAGACTGCCAAAAAGCCATATATGGCCCATTCCCACAGCGGTGGGCAAGAAACTGGTATGTTTTAGTTGGCTTTAAGTTTTATTTATTTGTCTTTGTTGACCTGACATGATGGTTTACATTTTTACTTTGTACCAGTTTATCCTGTCCTTTGGCATAGTGGTTGAAAAAGTTAATTTTTTTTCTGCTTTGCTTATATCTTTTGGACAAAATAAAATGGCTCAAATGTTACTTTTTAAAAAACTTATTGTGTGTGTGTTAACAACAGTTTGACAAGTCAGTTTAAAAAAAAAATAGATTTGATTGAGTTCTGGAAAAAATAGTGGAAGCCCATCCCAGCCATTTACTTATTTGCTTCATATTCGGACGTTTTTATTTTTACTTGTTTATCAGTTGTATGTGTGTTTAAGATGTGATCATATTATTCAAACCTTCTCTGTAGGAATGCATTGTCTCTCCAGCTTTGGTACAGCTGTCCTCACTGTCTATTTAGGGCAGACATGTAGCTGATGTTGAAGCCAGGGCTCGAGTTCCATCAGCTAAACAAACACACCTTTACCCCGACCACTTTCCCTTGAGATATGTAGCTCAGAGACAGAGCGGCGGGGCATGGGTTTGACAAGAAGGAGGCGGAGGAGACAGAAAATTAGATGTAGAGAATTCAATTAAGATTTAAGGAGGGAGACAAGGACTCAGATCTGCAGCAGGAGTCAAAAGCAGATTGTGAATTATTTATGAGGAGTTTAGACTGTAGTGAGCAAAAGTTTTAGGCTCTTAGACTATTTGATTTCCTACCCATCGCTAAATGTCTTCCACTGTCATTTTCTTCAGCATTAAAATGAGTAATTACTGATAATTTGCTGACAACAAAAAGAATGTGTTTTATGTTGGTCAGCAGAATTTGTTTCTAGATATTTAATAGCAGCATTATCAATGACAACAACTTTGTTGGCAGACTGCTAATACTGACTCTAAACATACAAACATAATCAAAGAATCCTCTTCAGCGACTGTTGTGTAACAGATGGTACAGCCCCGACAGAGCGCCGATCTTCAAGTTAGTCGGGGATTACATAAAAAGGAACAATTGCAACAGCTTAAAACTTCAGGTGTACAAAACACCACTTTACTGCACTATCTATGAGTAGGGCTGCAACGATTAGTCGACGTTGTCGACAATAGTCGACAATAAAAATAGTTGACAATGAATTTAGCCGTCGACTATTGTCTGCAAAAAAAACAAAACCAAAACAAAAAAAAAAAAAAAAAAAAAAAAAAAACTACCGAGTGAGACATCGTCTTCTAATCCTATCTCTGCTGAGAGTTGCACATGCGCAGAGAGGGGGAAAAAAATACAGAGTGAAACATCGTTTTTTTTTTTTTTATCTCTGCCGAGAGTTGCACATGCGCAGTGAAGTCCGCCAGGGGAAAAATATGGTGGCGGACTAGGAAAGAAAACGGCGGTGGAGAACGTTAAAAGTCTGGGATAACTTAACGTTAAACTTAAAAAATAAATTAAATACATGTGAGATTTGTAAAGCAGACCTTGTGTACCACGGAAGTACGTCTGCAATGCTCGAACATTTAAAGAGGAGGCACGTCGGACTTACATAACAACCTTATGCAAAATTTCAAAGCTAAAAGTGAAATAAGATCCATTTATAATAATCATGAGATACATAATCCGAGTGGTAGACTGGTCGTTTTAATAGTCGGTGACTAATCGACCATCAGAATAGTCATTAGTTGCAGCTCTATCTATGAGAGCAGTTGAACTACTAAGAATATAAAATATGCTTCGTCCAGGTTGTCATTCTGCTTATCTCCATGCCGTCATTTCTTTTAAAATGACATCATGAAAATTAAAATCTTTCGTTCTCATATTGACTCTTATTTTGTACCATGTTCTAAAAATGGAAATATTTAAATGTAACAAGTGTTGCTGTGTAAAGAAAGATCTTGTCACAGAGCAGGCGGATGTTAGTCAAAATGAGAAGTTTCAAAGTTTGTCTAGTCAAATAATGACACTAACTTTAAGTCACATCATGTTTTTGTTGTGCTTTGTTATGAATAGCATAGTGAATACCTGCACGTATACAGGATTTTGATGATGATTTGACAAGTTTTGAAATTTAATTTCCTCTGCCATGTGAAGAATACCCCTTTTTTCAATATGTACTAAATGTAAAGATAAACAATCTTTGCATATGAATCATCACCTAGATAATAAGTTGAGCAGAAGAAAACTCCTCACCCACAACATTCTCACAGACAGCATGAAGTAGGTATGATGACACCACACAGAGAAAGGAAATCAAATAATGTTTAATGTGGTTTTCATGGAAACGAGAAAGCAGCAGTTTTGAAAGTTGAACCCACAAAGTCACACAGAGACTTAAAACAATGAATGTTACCTTAATGAGTGTTGTAACATTCTTCTTTTGGCCAAATTGTGTGTTTGTGTGCATGTGTATTTGCCACGTGTAGGGTGTGTGTTTCTCTTTGCTGCCACATGGTCTTACGTAATCCAATTAGCTGAATGGACATGTCTTCCCTCGGAGGCTCACTGAGGACCTATAATCACACGATCATTAGTAGACACACTGATATTTTATACAGTTAAAATGAAAATACAATTGATTAAAAAAATTGTGACTGTCAATATTGTGTTCATTAAGGTTAGAAAAAAAAAACAAAAAAAAAAAACAATGCCTGTAACCAGTCACCTGATGTATATCTGTTTAGAATAGTATATGCAGTCTGTGATGGTAGTAACTTTAACAGAACTTCTCTTTGTTAGCCACATCTCCCAATGTTGGGTCAGAGCTGGAGCAGGCCAGGCCTCAGACCAGTGGAGAGGAGGAGCTGCAGCTACAACTTGCCTTAGCCATGAGCAGAGAAGCCGCAGAGCAGGTACACACTCATGGTCACAAACACATGTCCAAAAACAAAGAACTTGATTTGGGGTTTATAGGGGCAGAACATTGTGTACATGACGTAACTGTGTGTGTTTAGGAGGAGCGCATTCGCAGAGGGGATGACCTGAGACTACAAATGGCTCTGGAGGAGAGCAAGAAAGAAGGCCCAGGCGCTGCAAAACTGCCCAAGAAGAACAGAGAGGTAAAATGTACCTAATCATTGGGGCTGGGCTAACTTGGTTATTCCGTTGTCACTAACGTATGCCTTCAGTCGTCTTGTCTCTCCGTGTCCTCTTTTCCTGCCTGACCCCATGTGCTCCATCAGTAGCAGTAACTGGCAGCAGGCTGCCTCGTCCTCTCATCATTATTCTGCCTGAATAACTGGCTGCCTGGCTGGACTTTTTGGGCACACAGTGCTCAAGTGTTGAAGTATGCTTGCATGAGTTGGGCTCTTGTTTTCCTCAATACCTAGTGACATAACTACCATCACATTGTTTGAGCACCATTCCCGCTTTATAGGCCAACAGATAGTTTGTCCCGCATTTCTTTCTTTCATCTATTCTTGTGAATGTTTTTTTTTTTTTTTTTAATACAGTCTTCTGTTCCATTGTCTCTTACCCAAGCTCTCTGTCTCTCACTAGCCACCACAGTCATCTTTGATGGATCTAATGGATGTTCCTGAGCCAAGTGCCAAGGCTGACCCATGGGGTGCAGGAGCTGGGGCCGGAGCTACAGCTGCATCGGCAGACCCCTGGCAGCCTTATGGTATGCACACATATATAATCTCACTGGTAAAGGTCATGTTTAATGATATCCACATACCGTACCGACTGTCCTTATCAAGAAGTATAGACCAAGGTTGCTGTGTGTTTGTGAGTTTGCCATCTCAGCTCTCCACCTGCAGCTCACAGGACTGTGACTCTTTGTTCACTAGGAATGCTGCTCCACTGGCTCAGCAGCATTGCTGCTCTGGGAGCAGGGAGGCAGTTAGAGGAAGATATTGTGGGGAAGGAAAAAAAAAAAAGAAGTGCGAAGGGTTTGTGATGCAGGAAGGGAGGCTTGGAGAGATTAAAATGCAACACTCTTTTGAGTCAAGAGACAAAGTGCATGCTTATGAGCTTATGGGAAGGACATTTCCTTCCTTCCATTAACCTGATAGCAACCAACCATGTTGCCTTTTATTCTAATTTTGTTTGTCCACATTCTTATATCACTTTCAACATGCCATAAATCTGCAGTTGATATAAAGTAATGGATGAATGCACACAAATGTGGGGACTTGATTTGACATATAATCTGCATTTATAAGGATATCATTAAACAAATAAGTATTTACATCACTGTGAAAACTGTTTTTTCCTACAAATATTAGGTTTGACAGCAATGTGAGGCAGTAAGGCATTTTATTAAAGTGGCTGAATTTGCATTTCAGCAGTCATTTATTACACTTGATGTTCCACAAGTTTCAACATGTAGAAAAAGAATTCTTGGTTTATATCTGCTCCCATTCACTGCTGCTATTATTTACACAGCCACAATGTTATTTTTAACCTGATGTGATGGTCTTTGAAGCAATGTGATGCAGTAAGAAAATGTCAGGAAGTTAAAAACCAGACAGACTCACCCCTCCACCACCCCTCACCTTAGGTTCTGCCCCAAAGCCAGCAGCACCAGTGGATCCATGGGGTGCTTCTCCTTCTGTCCCACCCTTGAAAAGCAGCGATCCTTGGGCCGCAAACTCTACTCCTGCAGCAGACCCCTGGAGCTCTGCAGCTGCCCGCCCCAAGACTTCCAACACAGGTGCCCTTTTTTTTAATAAGCATCATCTGCAGCTTAAAACTCGTCAAGCAAGTTTTAATCTTGGTGCTTACTTAATCTGACCATCTGTAAAGAACGGTTGGAGAAACATGGGATGTTTAAATTTTCTGTTTTCTTTAAAAAAAAAAAAAAAAAAATTCTAATCCAATGTTGGCTCATATTTTTGCTTAATTTCGCAACAAAACATAATAAGTGCAAAATAATACAATAGTCCACAATAAGGCCAATGCCCATCTGCATCCTCTCACCTGCTTATTGTGTTCATTTATTAATTTATTTTACTTTATCAAAGGATCTAAACTCATTCATATTTGTGTTGTCTGTTTCCATTTGTATGTGTGTGGGGTTGTGTTTCTGCTGTTTATGTGATTTTATTTTTTTGGTGCACTTGTCTGTGTATTGTCTGCGTATATGTGTGCGTGTGTTTGCATTGTCTATTTACAGGTAGCTTTGACCTGTTCAGTACGTCCAATGGTACATCCAAAGAAGACTTCTCAGAATTTGACAGCCTGCGCTCTTCCTCCTCTGTTCCCACTGGTACTCACCCTGTCTTTGTCCCTCTAATGACACGGAGTCTGTGTTGCTTTCCCCACAGTGTCTGAAAAGATGCCTGTTTGCAGACAGTGTTACTGCAGGGCACAGACACGCACGTCTTGTCTTTGTATGTACCACCAGACTTGAGCAAAGGCAGCGCCTGTACCACTGAAGTCATGGTTATAAGTTGTTGACTTCACACTGCAAATTGATTCAAATTCTGCTTAAATGGTTCAAATAAGCTGCCTTGCCAAGTCTGGTCTAATTTCACTGTGGTGTTGTCTAATGCAGCTTTTGTGTGTGCAAAACTAAATACATTTTTAGCACCTAGACCATGCAGTTTATGGAAACTATCTCAGATCTGCTCTGATTTTTGTGGTATTTTGTCCAGTGCATCTAAATTGGAGGCAGACTTCTCCAAAGCTCTGAATTAAGGTGCCATCTGAGATTGTTCCAGTGACTAGTCTAGCACAGGTCTGAATGTTTTTCTTTAGTTTCTTAGTGTAAAAGGGTGACTTTGGTCTCATACTTGAGTTTTAGTTTAACAGAAGACAAGGAAAAACTCTTAGAAGGACAGTTTTTTCAGAAACCCCTATAGACTAAATCCATCTTCATATTATTTTGATACATGCAATTACTGTCTGATTTTATCATTAACATTTCTTTTTTAGTTTTGCTACAGCTTACTTCCTGTCATGTCACAGTTCTGTATGTATTTGCTGGCATGCTGGGTTTGTGAGAGTGCATTAACGAATGTCTCCACTGCTGTCTCCCACAAAACAGCCAGGCTGTCTGCCTCTGATGTCCTCTCATAAAATAAAATAATGGCTTTTATTGCATTCACTCAGCCTTATTTTTCAGTAAATGTGAATGTAGAGGCACACTGTTGTGTGTGCAAGAGAACTTGTGACTAAGAATTTAAAACGTGCCAAAAGAAAACTAAACTAAAACTACACCTTATCACAAGATTCAATGACAAAATGTGGGTTTTTTCTCATGCAGAGACGAGGTTTTTGATCAGCCAAATAAGGTTCTCCTTTGTCTCTTCAGGTGATATGGGCATAGCAGCCTCTGTCCCCTCTCAACACAGTCTGGCAAGTAGCGGCAGCCTGGATCTGTTCGACCCCCTGCCCACCTTAGGATCCTCTTCTGTCACCGTGAACCCGATTAGAAAGACTCCAGAATCCTTTCTTGGGCCCAATGCTGCCCTAGTCAATCTGGACTCTCTGGTGACTAAACCAGCCCAGCCTGCACCAGTCGTAAACCCGTTCTTGAGTTCTACAGGTAAAAGAAAGTTCTCTAAACTGGTATTTTAGTGTTTACACACAAAGACACACATATATGTATATTACACATAAAGTAGTATACATTTATGTGTGGCAGAGCTACACTAAACATTTGATGGGTGAAGCTAGTGATGAAAGCTGGATCATGACATTACACTGTACTGATAATCTGTTTACTTTATCCAGGTGGTGCAGCTCCGGCTCCCCACGTCAACCCTTTCCAAGTGAGCCAGCCGGCTCCCCCTACCCTCAACCAGATGCGCGTCAGCCCGATGCCCTCTGGGTTTGGTGGCATAGCAGAGCCCATGCCCCTCTCCTCCATTCCCGCTCAGCCTGTCGCTGCGGTCCCCCTGGCAGGGATGGCCCCCATGGGCCCCATGATGCCAGGAATGGGGGTTGGCACTGTGGGAGGTGTGGGGACAAGCATTGGAATGAGCGCAGGGATTCCAGCCTCCATGTCCATGCCCCAGCCACTGTTAAGCATGCCCCCCCAAGCTGGGGCGCAGCCCGCCGGAACCACCAACCCCTTTCTTTTGTGAAAGGATGACAGGGATTTTTTGCCCAGAGTAACCCCTTCTTCTTCATCTTATGCTTCTTAACAAGTTTCAGTATGAACAAGATGTCTTCCCCCATTTATCCATTTATAACCCACTCCTAGCCAGGTCCCAGTCCAGCCTTCTTTTAATGTCCTCCATTTTCCTCTTCTCTTTCCTATGCTACAAGCTGCCTAGTCCTGTGCATCTCAGACTGGTCTAAAGATGATGCTGATGATCACAGATAGTTTTCATCTGTCTACAGGCTTAAAGAGTGGCAGTGTTTATTTTTTTTTTTTGCTTTCTTTTTCCACCGAGGCAGGACAGGACCCAGACTTTCCTCCACATTTTCCTCTCATTCAACCAACTCTTCAACCTTGCGCATTTCCCTTTGGACTGCTCCTCTTCTGTGATGGGGTGACAGGAGAGTAACTGTACTAATACCAGGATCTTATCTGTTCAACAGAACTAATCTTTTATAAGCCCTGTCAGCTGGTGAGTGTCTGTATGTGTGCGAATACACATCTCAGTACTTTTACACTGTGTATATTCCAGTGAGTTTTACTTAGACACACTGGAGTAAGGATGAGAGATGGTCAAATGTCTTTATACTCTTTGTGTGTACGTGTTACAAAGCAGGAATTTTGCACAATTTTTGCTTTTTTTGGGGGGGGGGTTTCTTTTTCTTTCTGCGACTGTTGGGCTCACCGTTACACCTTAGCTTAGGGAGGAAGTCTGACAAAACAAACGAGACAACATGCACACACTGCCTCGGCTGTTGGTACCACTCAGTCACAACTCGATCACGACTTGGACCGTTTTTCTGACCCTTTACATGAACTTTGCTCGCGAGGGGTCACAGAATTAACAATGAACACTTCTCACAAGAGATGGAACCCCTTCTTTCAATCTTAGGTGATGAAATGATGAGGAAAAATATGTGTCTGGATGTGTGTACTATTAATCCACCCCCGACCCCCACCGTGAGCGTTTGTTTATAAAGAAAAACATGAATTGTGTTGGCATCAGTATTTTGCTATTTGAACAAATGGATGCAGCTAGGCGTTGTGGGACAGCTTTTTTTTTTTTTTCCTTAAAATATGTTTCTAGGGTAAAAGGGATGAGGGAGGGTATGTGTGTGTGCTTGTTCGTGCGTGAGACATGCATTTAGCTTCCAAGTGTACTTTAATGAGCAAGTTTTTCCATTTCTTTGTTTATTAGAAAGTAAACTAAATCAGCTCTAATTAGCTTAAATGCAACTCCAAACAAGGGTTTAGCTCTCAGCAGCCTTAAGTATGTGTTTGTATGTATGTGTGCAGCCATATATCAACCAGCGTTACTATGGCGACAAGGTTGCAAAGAAAACTCTCGGTTTATAAGGGCACGTCGGCCACTAATCATTATGAAACGAGTTTACCTCTGACTGGATTTGCTGTGGCTAATCTACCTACAAGAACATTACCTTGTGCTCACACACACACACACACATCTTCAAACGGGGTTGCTCCAGGATCAGTCTGTTGATGGCACAGGGAATCCCACGGCAAACAACAGTGTGTCATGTCATGTAAACAAGCATTTGTTGATTACTTTTTGTTATTGACTTGTTAGATGTAAATCTGTAGCCAAGCCTTTCTGAGTTCTGGAGCTGTGCACTAGCAAAGCCATGTGTCACCTTCATTCTCTCTCTCTTTTTTTTTTTTTTCTTTCTGTCATTCTAGTTTTTTCACCCTATGGGTAGGCTATGTCATTCTCTTCTCTTAGAAGCACAACTGTTACCAAAGTCATAGCGACTGTGATTTCTGAGGAAGCCACACGTGGAATACTTTAAAAGTAGGGTCACACTTCACTGACTTTTTTTTTTTATTATTATTTTCTGGTTATGAATGCTCATGGGATGAGAGACTCCATTGTTAGTGTTTTATAAGTCAGAGCTAACATACATTTTAATGTGTTTCTGAGAAAGTGTTTCTGTTGCCAGATATCACATTAACAGAAGGCAAGCTGAGCATCTCTGTCTCTTGATGGAACACAACTAAAGACAAACTTTTTTCTAAAGTCACTGTCGTGTCTTCGGTTTTGTCTCTGCCAGTGTTCATACTTGTTGAAGGCTTTTTTTTTTTTTTTTAATTGCTCTCTCTTCTGGTGGGAGTTGACGCCCCCTCATGGTCTGCTGCAGTATATCGGCTACACTGCATTCAGCGAGGGGCCGTTTCACTGTCATTTTGATTTTGATCAGTGATGATTTTTCTGCTTGGATACCTTAGAGAATAAATGCAGACCAGCTTTTTTTTTTTTTTTTTTTTTTTTATTCAACTAAATATGTGCAAAAATTGGATTTAAAAAAAGGGACAAAAGACTTTGACGCCTTGTGTTTTGTAATTTGCTAATAAATCTTTGTTTATTGAAATGCGACTGATATTCTAGCAGATATGTTGATTTCTCATTGACCTATTTCACTGTAACCCGACTTTAAACTCTACGCCAGTGATTGTGAGAAAGTTGATGTATGCAGTGAAAAGGGGAGGTTTAAAAAAAAAAAAAAAAAAAAAAGCCTTTAATGTGTTGAACAAATGAGCGTGGTCCACTGTTGGACTCTGCAGCTGAACATTTTTTCTTGATCCCTGGCAGCAGCGTCACAGTCGCTCCGGTTCAGTGAAAATGTGGCCTATGTGTAGCGAGCTCCTCTGTGTCATGTATTCACTATGCGTTTATCAAGAGGACTAACTGACTTTATGGGCTGTATGTCTTTATATGCATAAACTGACTCCTTTATTCTTTTTCTAGTCTAGTTACCCTTCTCATAGTACCTGGAGCAGGCTGCTGCTGCTTCTCCTTTTTTTTATTTTTTTTTTATTGGTTTGTGCTCAACTCGTTGGCATTATAACTGTATAATATAATTTATCATTTGTACTATTGTAACATACTGTTCTTCTGTATACCTTATTATTCTGTGTAATGGGTTTTTGTAGGAAACTTCATTGTTGTATTTTAACGACATCTAAACAAACGAACGCAGCAGTCTGTACCCTGTTGGATGAGAACTGTAGCTGCATTGGTTCAAAATAAAAATGAGTTTCACTTCAGCTCTGTAAGGCGGATGTCTCTGTCTTTTGTTCAGTTAAGGTTATTGATAGGGGGAGTTATTCAGTTTCACTCTAAGTATTTGAAAACTAAATTTTCTTTCTGTGAGTGTGGGTCAATTATGAACTTAAACTCACCAGCCATGTTGCTAGGGTACAGCTTGCTAGCAGTTGGTAAGCAACATTATTTAAGTAGGCTGTGGTGTTTAAATGGTGCTCAGTTAGTGGGCCAAGAAAGTATCCCTGACACCATTACACCACCACCAGCCTGATCCACGGATGCAAGGGAGGATCCATGCTTTCTCATCAGATTAGGTAGCATTGTCAAGCTGTGGTCAATGGCCTCAATTTCAAGGTCAAGTAAGGTCTTCAGCTGCAGTAGCGTATCTGTTTCAAGGTTTGATATGTTGTGTGGAGGTAGTTCTGTCTACACAACTAAATGCGTTAAGTTTCTGGTATGGGATTGACTGATTAAGATGTACCTTATAAAGTGCTCAGTGAGTGTATTGTGAAGTCATTACTGACTCTAGAATTCTAAAAACTTCGGTCATTTTCTAACAGGTCGTTTAGATCTGACAAAATGCCATTCAGTAGATCTGTTCAGACTTTCAGGGTACAGTCATCACTTCACACAGTTTCCAGCCTCTTTTCAACTTCAGATGAGGCTACATTTGATGTACTCTTGCTTTACTTTTAAACTTCAAATCTCCTTATTAGTTATAAAGTTCACATACTTAAATGAACTAACGATGTTCTACTGTGACTTTGTTTCATATTTTATACCCTGAGAAGGAAATCTGACTTCTGACAAGCTTTTTTTTTTCATTTAAAAGTTGGGACTTAGATGAAAAATCTAAATTTTTGTCATGAATGCACCATCAGCACAGTGCAGACAGCTGCTGTCACAGAAATAAGCACTGGTGGTCATATGAGCAACAGTTCTTGATGTTTGCTGCAACAGAGTAATGGAGCAACAGTGAGGTCCAAATTTTTGGGAGTCAATACGTGAGGGACTGGCCAGCAGCAGTTGCATTCTGTGGTATTGTTTCAACAACTTGGGCCAGCTGAACACATGACTCATGAGTCTGTCTATGGTTCAGTAGCCCTCCAGCTGTCCATGTTCCAACTACAGATCAGGGAAATGTGAGTATTTCAGAAAAAACTCCAGCTGTTTTCTACATATCCAGAGTGTGCTTGGAGCTGTCTCTCTACTGTATGGTCTCTCATGACATAATAATTTGCTGCAATGGTTACCATTTCCTGCACTTATAGAAAGAGATTGGCAGACTGGAGTGGTTCCCTCCATGCGCCTGTAATAAAGTGTAAATTAATAGAATATTAAGGAGTGGCTGCAGCATCTCTTTGTAAATTTTGACCAAAGAATGTCACAGACCTCAAGAAATTGTTAAAACAAAAAAAGGTATAATATTGTATAATGGTATATGCATTCAAACACAAATGATCTGGTTCACATTTATTTTAAAAAAGTAGGAAAATACAGTACAATACAAAATATATCTAAAACAAGAAAAAAAGTCCAAATGACATTACTTATAGGTATTACATGTACACAGAGGCCGATAGGAAAATTGATTTCTGGTCAACGCGTAAAGGCTAAAAGAAAATGAGATTGAATAAATCTCATGTTGTTAGATGTGTGATTTTTCCTCTGTTGACCATTCTGATGTGGCAGACTGCAAGTCTGATGGGACCAGTGGTCCTGTGTCATAGCCCATCTTCTTCATGTCTTTAGTCATGATATGAAAGGAGATGGTAACGAAGCCTTGGGAACAAACTCTCGTCACTGCAATGCAAAAATAACACATTTCATCAAATAATAAACACTTTAAGCATAATACAGTACTGCTGTCTAAAAGACATAGACACAATTATCATTTTATCACGCCGTTGGTACATGAAGTGGATTTATATGTAGCACACACCTTCTCTGCCTTCACCCTGCGCTACTACTTTAGGGTCTGTGTACTCGGGCCGCCGTCCCAACAACCAGCTAAAAAAGAGAAAAGTGTTTACAAAGTATACAAAAAAGGAACTGAAGCTGAAAAATGAACTGTTGCCCTCAAGTGATGGAAAGCGTACTTTAAGTTAATTAACTTGTCAGCATCAGTGTGAGATTTTAAGGCAATTAAAAGATGAAAACCTACACTTAAAAAGACACAAGGCACACAGTTTTTGGATGCCAATGAGGTCAGCTTTGAAGGTTTATTCTATTAGAAATATTGCTTTCCACCCAGTTAGGTAGCTTGATTTTTTAATCCTGAGTCAGCTGCTTCACTAAGTGTTATCACAAGGTTGGAAGAGTTGCAATCTGTCAAGTTCTGTGTTGATCAGCTGACCATCCTAATGACAACTCTACACCAGTCTAACTGGTCCTGGCAGGTCAATGACAGGATTGCACATGATTATTGTTTTCTAACAGTGCTCTGAGTTTTCTCCCACACACTGACTACAACAGCAATCAAACAGTACATATTTATATACCCTTAGTTGGAGTTGTATAAGCTCATAGAAGCAGTAAAGAGTAGCTGCTTCCCCCTGCAGGCATAAGCCACGAGACACACATCTCACCCTGTGAACTTCTGAAGTTTCCATGTGGGCTCAGGAACAAACATGGGGATGGTTTTTGTATGTCTGCAGGGCAAAAATAAATGTTACTTATCAAAGTCTTAATTGGAAATGAATACACTAAATCAAATCTACTTAAAGTTTAAGTGATAATGATTAAAAAAAATAAATAAATAAGAAGGGGTGGAATAGATGAAAGGAACACTGACTGTCCAGGTGTGAAGGGGACATGTGTTGCTCCGTAGCCCCTGACTACATCGTTACCAAACACATCTGGTCCGTACACACTCACCACAAGCTGAGGCCCTGGGAAAGGAACAGTAATTCAGAAATAATTACTTTCAAGTACCTGATTTCTGCTTGTCCTGGAGATATTCAGCACAGAGTAAAAATGGTGGCTACCAACCAAATGTGTGACATGTACATATTTGTAAAGTAAAATACTTACAGCCAAATGGGTTTGTACTCTTAAATGTAATCTCCAATGGAAAGTTCCAGATTAACTTGTGTGAATGACTGCTTTTACAGGTTATCTGAGTAATGCCCTCCTCTAATCCCTAAAAAAGGACACAAACACACAAGACTTAAAATAAAAAGGAAATGATATGTTCAATCCAACGTATTATATACGTTCATGTGCATTAAAAGCTACAACGTTATCTAGTTTATAGAATTTTACATTTTGATAACACTCCTTATAATTTTGAATAAGTGGATTAGAAAATGATTTGGAAGAGAAGGTCTTAGCCACATTCTCACCGTGGTGGGAGCCCAGTCGTGCCCGTAGACGAAGCAATATTTGCAGTATAAGCTGTCATATTCTGGAAACTGTAATACATTAGAAGTTTATAATAACAATGAGTTTATATTAAAACGTAATCCAAACCAACAGAGCGGTGAGACATATTACACCAAAGCTACACGCTTTGGTGTTGCTAAAGTTAGCTAAAAACCAAAACAAAACAAAAGCTAGCTGGTAAGCTAACACACAGTAGCACTCACGTTAGCGCCCTCTATTTGTCCGTTCACTGTAAGAAGAAATACAGACGAGGTACTTGTGGCCATTACGGCTTTATACGGGTAAATTCTACACGTTTTTCTTTAGCTAATACTCGGTGGCCTGCACGATCAGAGCCCGTTTCTAAGGCAACGTTTATTCCTTTCTACGGCTACCTGCGTGGGTCAAACTGCATCAGCGGACGCCAAAACCGTAATGAAATAACCATAATGTCCACTAGAGGGCGGCAGTGTACCAACGTTAAACCCACTGTATTATGAACAGACCATTGTCCCAGAGCAAGCACAAGTCCACATTTTAAAAAAGAAGACGCAAAAAGAAAAAGAAACGAAGAGGAAGAACGTTTTGGTGTGTTTCAATTAGTAAAAAACTGTTGAAATATGACAATATTATAAATAGAGATTTTTGGCTCTTTCCAGGTTTGTCAGGGATTCCTGGAGTCTTTCCCTGCTGCCATCAGATGAGAGGTGGAGTACACCCTGGACAGAGCATCAGTTTACCACAGAGCAACAAATAATTCACCAAATCAAAATCTAATCAAAATGAACACAGCAACCTTGTGCTTATTGCTTTTTTAATTTTACTGAATTTGAGTAGAAACTTAATTTACCTTAGAAGAGAGAAACAAGTAGTGGCTCTGATATTGTCCAAAATGTTGTCATTTTAAAATCAAGAAGTGAAATGAGACATTTAGATTTCACGGTTAAGTGCAGCTCATCCCATGTGTAGCAGATTAAACTCCTAAAACTGCTGTACCCCCCCCATGCTAGAGAAAAAAATCTTTGCAAACTTGGTTAAGTAGAAAAAAAAAATGTGATATATTCTTTAGCACGCATAAAAAGTCATATAAATACTTGTAAGAGCCTAAAAAATATCTAAGCAGCTCTGAGCTAAAAGCACAGTATTATTAAACACTGCAGGACATCAAACCAACAGTTATGATGGTAAGCAAGATCCTGCACCAAGGAAGAAACAGTACAAAGATGCTGTTATGTTCAAGATGTGTGTAATTCACTTCACACCTCCACCAGCCTGACTTTTAGGGCCAAAATATAAAATACAAACTAAGCGAGTTTAGAAAAAAGAGCTGATTATCAAAAAGCACAATCAAGGTTAGAACTGTGGGCAAAAACTGCAAAATGATTATAATGAACTGCAAGAAGAGTGTTGATCTCCCGTGAGCCCCAACAGGGGCTTTTATCAAGACTTTCCACAGGTGCAATGATGCCAATTAGGATGATAAAGCCCATTCTTTACCCAACTTACCCACTTACACTGTAACACCGCTGGGAGACCAAATAACTCAAACCTAAGTGGTTGAAGCCCTGCACTGCTGATTGCTTTCCTTTTATTTGAAAGTAAAAGGTTTCAAAAAGTAAAACCTTTGGATTATTTTGGTCGGTGGTTTTCAATGTTGCGCATGTGAGCTACTTTCATGTTTTGCTGTGCAACACAGGGATATATATAGCAGATATGCCAAAGAGTTGTAACTGTATTCATTTTATTGCAAAGTCTTTTTTAAAAATAATAACTTAGGATATGCAGCATATAGCCAAAGACAGTATTTCTCAAATAGGGGTCCCTTGGGGCACTCTGGTACCAGGGGGTACATGAGAAAAAAAAAAAAAAAAAAGAGGTCTGACTTAAGTTTGTACTATGAAATTAATTCAGGGTCTCACGATTCCTACACACATGTAGAAATGTACACATATGTACAAATATTTAAAATAACATCTTGAAAATTTACTCTAATCATAGCCTGTATGAAATGATTGTAGATCCATTGTGATTTGTAAGTTGTAATGAGTGTGTAAGTGTGCAAATATGTAATAAAATAAAATACAATACGTACAGAGTGTTTATATAAACAGGATATAAAATAGAAATGATAAAATATAGAATAAATGTAATATATTTGATCAATTTAATAAAGAATTAAATAATGAGAAATCCAAACTGCGTTCCAACAAATATATCTTTATATTTTTATAAAAATATTTCTGTATATTTTATATAGAACACATAGAATAAAAATATTAAATAAGAAAAATAAAATATTTCAATAAATAAAATAATATAAATCTATAACTGAGGTCAAATAATGTTGAAACTCATAATGTTTTTCGAAAGGATGGTGCCTTAAAAATAAACAACTTGATAATGTAACTTGCACTAAAAACAATGGGGCCGAAATCATAAAATTCATCTGTCCAGTTAAAGCCCCCAAATCCCTTTTAAATCATAAAGTAGCCCCCAAACTATGAACACCAAATTTCAATAGATCATTGATAATATTAAACTCAGGATACTTTCGTTGATATTAATTGTGAGGAGCACAAAATACTTTTAGTAGAACACAAAACCACAACAATTAAACTCCCACCTAATACTGTGCAGGATTTCTTTATGCCATTAATTTAACTATACAGAAATTAAGGCTCACATCTACATGTATGATCCACTGAACCACTTTTAAAAACAGTTTTGTTTGTCACTGCCTGGACATATGTGAGCACAAGGCTAGGCTTAGTTTTTTAAGATCAGATCAGAAGTTTGGAAATCCACGAGAAGCCCAGAGTTGACCTGCTGTCAACCCACGATTCGCTGGGGCTAATATATTAACTAGCTGGTGATCCAACAGGTCTTCTTGGGTGAAGTCAGTTGCAGACACGGAGGCTTGAGATTCTTTACTATAAAGAGTAAAGCCTTTAATAAATACATGTGCCGCTGTATTTAATAATCCTCACCCTCTTTGGATTTTACTTATTTATATTCTGTCTTCAACTTCTTCATCTCCGTTAGAAGAGGAATCTCCTTTTTTTAAACTCATGTACAGTTTTTTTTGTCTGTCCTCCTTCTCTGCTGCATCTTTGAGTATTTTTCTCCAAGCCATTGGCCCACAGTACTACTCCGATCACTTTTCATCTTCCTCTCAGCATCTCCCTGTCCCTCCTTCTCTTCCACCCACCATTTCACTCTCCCTCCTTTTTTTCTATCTGCCAAATTAGTCTCTTTTTGTTTCCCCACCTCCCGAATTCCATCTAATTTTGACCGGTTTTCCTCCTCTCATTGTCCGGTCTGTTTGTTCTCTTATTCCCCTGCTCTCAGTAACCTCCTTGTCTCATTCCTGTATAGCTTGTCTTCTCCTCTCCCCCATCCACCACATTCCTGTCACTCTTCTTTTCCACCTCCATATCCCCAGACCTCCGTCCTCCTGCCAAACACCTGATTTAGAGTTATCCAGCACTATGAATGGTGGCCCATTTAAAGATGTTGCAGGGTGGTCAATCCAAAGGGGGGATGTAGCTCACATAGGATCTCATTTTCTCTGGACTCTTTATGGATGGATTTGTATATGTGAATCCATGAGCTCAAAGAGTTAATCATAATCTAACTGAACATAAAAACACACAGTCTATAAATTTACTTTAATTTGCAGAACAAGATGGAAAATGACACTTCCAGTTTTTTTTAAAGATGTGTAGATTAAAAAAAAAAGAACAAAACCTGCAGCCAGAGATATCACGACAATGTTTTGCCAAAGAGCCCTTCACATCTACCACTGGATGAGTGATTCATCAGGAACAGGGGTGGTAATAATAAAAAAAAAGAGACATAGCGAATGACTTTCCTTTTTTTCATTTATATAAATAAATCTCAAACCTAACATGAGATTTTATGCTTGACAAGGAGGAAAGATATTTTTTTAATGCTCAGAAGAGGCAGGCTTTTAAATAGTTCAGCCACTTTGCTCCTTAGATGAGACTACCCATAGCTGTGCACTTCACCTCCTGCAGACACAGTACATGAACCAGGAGAAAATAGGCGTGTGCAGAAGAGGCGGTGAGATGTATAAACAGAAGAAACTGATGGGAATGAAATGGGAGAAGTGGAGGAGGCAGAGGTGTGGAAAACAAAGTGGATAGGGAGGGAAGGAAAAACATAATGGGGGAGGAAATGGAGAATAATTAATAAAGACATGAAGCAGATAAGGAATCGAACGTAGGGTGGAAGAGCAGGACAAGGGAGGAGGAGAAAAGCTGATCAGTAAATATTGATGTAATTCAAAATGACCGGAGAGAGGCTACAAATGAAGGAACTAAATCTTTTAGTCAGCTTGCAAAGTGAATGAGTTGGCAGCATTGCTGATCATTGTAAAAGGGTCTGGACAAATCACAGCCCACCCAGGATGGCCTAGACCTTCACAATCAACTCTTTGTTAGCTTAGCAGCTGTCAGTATGAAGAAGCTCAGTATCACACTCAAATGCTAAAATTTAATTAATTCCTCCGCTTAAAATGTGAGAAATCTCTCTCTCCAGATTTAGACTGGTGGTCAAATTTCACACAGCAAAAAATAACTAGAAATAATGATGGACAGGTTAGCCAATAAGCATAATCACCCAAGTGCAGAGGAAGTGTGTGTAAGAGCGAAAGTGGATAGTTATGGTTTGAAAGGATTAAAAGAAGCATTTCCTTAGTAATTTATTACTGCTGACACCATCATGACAGCATCACTGCCACAGAAACCCACACTGTTTGTTATTGACTTTTACAGAAAGAAGTCTAGCCAGCAAGGCAGATTTTTGTTGGATTGCCCCTTTTTATTCACAAGATTACTGCTTTTGGTGACTATAAAGACAGCTACTGATGTCGTGATTTAAAAAAACACAAAATACTCAGCTGTCTGTTGGAGCCCCTCACATTCAGTTTAATGAGCTGCTCCTGTCTCCTCCTCATTCAAGCCTCTCTGGCTCCGCCTCTCCTTCTGTCTCTGGCTAAACTATCTGTACAAGTTTCTGTAAGTCACTGTCCTGTCTGCACAACCTGGATTCAACTCTAGTGTGGCCACATTCTACAGTTAGATGTGCTTGTGTGGATGTTTGTGCATGTTTATTAGCGAGCATATGTGTGTGGTCCATCTTTGGCCCAGTTTGAATCTTGTATTCCCTCTGGGAGAAGCACCAAAACTCCAAATCATATTTTTAAACTTACCCTCCCTCGGACTTGGAGTCCTCTGAGCTCCCAAAAGCCTATGTGTCCATATTGAAGCTGCTCTGTTTAGACTGAAAGCTTCTTTTTCAAAAGTTGTGCAGGCTGTAGTAATGAACAGATTTAATTTTCTTTCAAGTCAACACAATTTGCCCTGAAGGAATAATTTAATAATTTGAGGAAATATGTTTAGTTGGTTTCTTGCTGAGAGTTGGGCTGGAAATAATATCACCAGAAAAAAAGGGAGAGAAAAAGTTAGATTTGAACTGATGAAAGTTCACACTCAGCATGTTTTAAAAGTGAACGTTAGCTTGTTCAGTATCAAATAAATTTATGTGCTACTATGAAAAACAAAAAACTGATAGTTTAGATTCATTATACTAAAACAGAGGCACTTGCAATGAAAGCTAAATAAATAAAAGTACACTTTTCATTAATGGAATTAAAATCGAAACCCTCCTCAGCTTGGAGAAAACCAGTGTGCATTACTGGAGAGATGCTCTTTCAAACAGTTCTTTCTTGTGAAAGTTGATACTCTACCTGTTTCTTTAAAATATCCTAGAAGTGTCCTTTTGGATTCAAAATAACAGCCAGGTTTTGACTAATTTAGCTTTGAGCAAAAGCTAATGCTCACTAAGGATACTGCAACAAAACAGCTCAGTTTTTCTGTACATAAACTTAGTTTATCAACTGTAACATCTCACATGGAGGCTTTGAAACTGACAGCAGCTACTTGTAAACAAGGAGCAAGATGTCTGTGTTTGTTATATTTATGAAAATTTATGATTCCATTTATAATATTGCATCTCTTCAACACCTTAACTTCCATACAGCCCCATATCATGACACTTTCACCTCCATGCTTCACTGTCAGGGCTACGCATACTGTGCATTTAATCTGGACCTGATTTGAGATGAACAAGTTGAGGTTCTCATGTGACTAAAGTGACAACCATCCTCTCAACCATCAGTCACCAGCTGTTTCTTAATGTTCTTTAGCTAAATGTAGGTTTCTGATCTGTTTTGATATCATTCAGAGGTCACCCATATATGGTTATCTGAGCTGTAACAGAAACTCTGACCTCAGCTGATCATTTCTGCACTGAATGGAGCACCTACCAGACTGACCTAGATTGCACAAGAGTAAACATCTGCAGCCACTACTGCTTTAAAAAAATAGTTTGATGGTTTTACCATTGCTGCCCTTCTACATTGCAATGACTCAATATTCATGTAAAAAAAAAAAATTTTATTGAGGGCTCAGTGAATACATGAGCGGTGAGACAAGCAGTGAATTTCCAGGCAGCATCAACTGCATCCTCTAGTCTGAGAGCCTGCTCTGCCTACAGGCTACAACCCAGCATTATAACCTCTACTGTCCTTCACTGAGGAGGCAACCAGAGATGAGAGGAGGGGGAGGGAATACAAGGTGACAGGAGAGTTAAGTACAAGGACAAAAAGAAAGAAAGAAAAAAAAATAAAATGGAAGCAGTCCACTTGTTTCACAAGACTGGTGTTTTCAAGTATCATCAAGATGTGAGCAATGGGGATGTAATCAAACAGCTGTTGAGAAGGAAAAGGGGAAAGAAAAGAAAGATCTAAGGATCTCATTGGGGAGTTTATTTAGATATTCATCATTGGAGTGAGTCTTTAAGGTCAGGCTAGTCTACTGAGCACCGCATGGGAGGTGCAATAAGTCATGATGCTCTTGGCACCAGTTGGGGAATAAAAGTGTGAGAGATGCCTTTTTATATTCAGTCTCTTGGATAGGAGCAGATTTTCTTTAAATAACATCTTATTAATGTAAATCTTCCCATTTCTGATTTGTTTAACAAACACTATTAATGAGGAATGTTCCACAAATCTATCAGAAAATCAGACTTTGTGATGCACCACTGATTTATAAAGTGGTTTAAATGTATGAAGCCTATTTATGAGCTATGTTGCACCATTTGGTATGTTATTTTATGACATAAAATATAAAATGACATAAACCACAAGCTTTAAATGCATTTTAGATGATGTGCAAAAATGCCTGAACATGCACATGAGCGCATGTTGTCAGAGGGAGCAGAGGAAGGCTTAATTAATCAAATTGTACGTTTCTCCCCGTTAATCACTTATATCTATTCCAACACCTGGCAGTACTGAAACACAGCTGAATAAGCTGGTTCACTTGAGCTACACCTGGAGGACTTCAGGAGGTAAAGGAAACTCCATTTGAGGGGGAGAAGAGAAAGGAGAGATATCTTCTACATTATAGTTTTTGCAAATCAGTACAGGCGTAGCTCACCAGACCTGAAAGGAAAAAATAATTTTAGAGTCCTTAAAAACAGATTTTTACCTGAAGAAGACTGTGTTTGTTTTGAGGATCATGTTGCCCCTCAACATAGTTTTGATACCCACAAAGCATGAACAGCCT
Organism: Melanotaenia boesemani; assembly: GCF_017639745.1. NCBI lineage: Eukaryota > Metazoa > Chordata > Actinopteri > Atheriniformes > Melanotaeniidae > Melanotaenia > Melanotaenia boesemani. The sequence goes on along the minus strand of NC_055683.1, from coordinate 19,689,271 downwards.
GTCTCAGGCTAAGTTTGATTTCAAGACGATCCAACAACATTGAAGGTTGTGCACTGTTGTTATTACAGTATATGATGGCAGAGAAACCTTAAATTTAACACCTTCAGACTGGTGGATGATAAGATAGCACCCAGCCCCCCTCTAACCCTGAACACTAGCAGTCTGAATGGTCATTTTTCACATTTTGCTTGTATCTAGACAGATGGTCGAAGCCACATAACTCACTCAGCTATTCAATGTGATCTATAGGGGTTTGAATACTACAGTGTGTTATATTCCCATCCCGTGGGGGTAGGAGTGTAGCATCCAGAAGATTTGCCCACCTCAAGCCCCAAACCATAGTCAGAGCATTGATTTTTATCAATAGAAACAATTTATCATCTACCATAAATGGAACATGTGACAATAACCAGAGGCAATGGTAATACAGGAAGTATGGCCAAAGCCATAAACAAACGACAAATCCCATAAAAGACCAAAAAAAAAAAACCTTTAACTAACCTTAACTACCTAAAATGTACCAAGTATGGAATATCGTTTAAAAGGAAGTGAAATGTAACTTGAATAATAAATTTACAGCTGATCCAAAAGGCACTAAGCTTAACAGAATCTCAAGACGGCAGCGTCCTGTCTGCTAGAAAACCCAAAGATTTGTCAATTTGAACATGAAGAACGAATTTCATTTGTACTGAAGATGTTGTCACTGGATCATCTTCATTTTTATCTTAAGTTATTTTTTTAAACTGCATTTTAAGATGTCTGGTCTGTCAAAAGGCTAGACACAGTCACACATACAGACAAGGCAGCCTCTAGTTTGCTTAATCTCTGCCTTTGGAATAAGGATGGATGGGGGAATTTATTACTTGGATTAAAATACACAGTCTGCACTAACATGCACTCTTGCTGCACTGACAAGCTGAATCCATTTATCCATCATCCATCCATCATGCCCACACCCATCTCTCGGTAATATTCCCTCAGACTGACAAGTCTAACTTCTATTATTGCAAGGATGAGCTGGGCAGCACTCTGCATGACCTACTCTGTACAGACAGGCATCTGTTTCAGAAAGTAATAATTATAAAAGGAGCACACATACAGACAGGAAACTGAGTACAGAAACACATAAATGCCCTTACCACTCTATAGAGACTCTTTCTTGTCACTGTATGGCTTCTTGGTTTGCATCTTTTTTTTATTTTTTAACATTTTCCTGACAGAGATCAGAGGTGATAATTCAACACATAATTATTTCTCTCTGCTTGTTTGTCACTGATCCATTGAAATGGCAGATGTCTGCAAATTTTTGCTTACAGACATTAATAAATATGGCCTCCATAAAACTTTAATCAATAGATGAAATGTCTAAGAGAAAAAGAGCCTCCAACTGTTTCTACATACAGTATGCATCAGCAAATGAGTTAAAGAAAGGAGGTCAGGTAAAAGTGTCATCAGTTTATAGATGTAGTCCGAGCAATGAAAATGGCATTTATTATGGACGCCTGTTTGTAATGTATGCATTCTGTATGTGTGTATCGGGAAAGAAAATAACGGAGACAAAGAAGGCTGGGAGACAGAGCATCATCATTAATATGGCTCCTCCATTAGCTTGAGTGCTTCTGTGACAACATAATGGCCATCACCCAGACAACAGGGTCAACGTAGTTATGAACACGCCTGGCAACTGCCGATGTCGATGAAGAGAAGTGGGTCCCGAAGTCCTCCTTCATACAGAAATGCACACACATGCTCAGCTTGGGCAGGGCAACTCTGGGATTTGAGAGGTTTTTGAACTAATCAATAATGAACGAAGTGAGGATGGGAAATGAAAGAACAAGCTCATAAAAGTGAGGGAACAAGGATGACTGGAGGGAAACAGCTAGTGGATGAAATTGAGAGAGACGGAGTGTGATGGGCGAGCCATCCCATGAGAGCTGGTCTTCAAGACAGACCAGTTATGATGTGGTTTTACCGGTCACATTTTCCCCCAAAAAAACATTTTAGTGGTGAAATGATCTGGCCTGTAATGAACAAATGGACAGAGAATTGCTCAAGATGGTGATGTGATCGGGCTTGCCTTTACAGTAATTTGGTTCAAATGGATTCTTGGAAGAATTAGAATGAAGGATGGACAAAAGAAAACCAGAAGGTGGGGTGGGGTGGGGGGAGTACTGATTAAAAATGTAAAGTAAGGAAAGAATGATTAAAGCTAGGTGCAGTGAGTATTTTTATGTGAATATGAAATTAAAACAAAAATTAAGTAAGTTTGTGTTTGGTTAATTATTTGTCCTCTTTATCAAAACCAGCTGGAGTTGGGTTGTAAATTGTTGGAAAGTTTGATTAGCCAAGTCTACAGCAAAGTATTACTTGTCAGGATTGTGCTTCTGTCAAATGAGCAACACAGCTGAATGTGTGGATAGTGCCCCCCAAAAATGTGCTAAAACCCCCTGTCATACCCCTCATGATGGCATTCACTCTTGTTTTGAGTTGCTTGGTGGATTGAACTGCACTCTCCCACAGAAATGAGAAAAAAGTTTTACACATTTTTTTTTCATTTTACATGGTCAGGAACCTTAGTAGCATCCTTGCTTTTACTCATTGTGTTGACAGCGCTAATGCTAGCTAGCGGCAGAGAGCAGCGCTAATGTTATTTATGTCTTTGATCAGAACTTCAGGAGTCAAGAAAAGAAAGGACGACATCAGGAGTTTTTTTTTAGTTGAGTTTATGTTTAAGGCACAGAGAATTTGTTTTCCAGCTTTTGTTTACTCATTAATAAAGTTATAATAGTCACTAAGTAAATGAAACCCACAAAAGCTAGTTTCCTTAGCATACATCAATGTGATATTTTGTCAGGTGACAGAGTCAAAGCTGCCAGGCAGCTCAGAGAGGAAGAGATGCTAAGGGAAGGGGGAAAAACAGCTGACCTTTAGAGTTGTGACTTGGGCTACATAATGAATTTAAATTTAATCTGAGTCATAATCTGGTATACTTAACTGTATATCTGCTTGCCTTCACATTACAAACTTAAAAGGGTGATTTTTAAGCTGTTAAAAAAATGGACCATAACATTTTTTATGTTTTTCAATTACAATAAGAATAATAATGAAGTAAAATTAAGGTTTCGTCTAATATCCCAAATTTTATGCAGTTGCAATGAGTTATGGTGATCACATATAGGTTTTCTTTTTCAAAATGACTCCAGGTTTATGTCTGATGATATATGTTGTAGCAAAGGTTTATCACTGTGTTTGTAATTTGATTTGTTTATGGGCATGTTTTCTTTCACGGTTTCATTAAGCTGATGAATTTAATTAGTAGATTCCTTGTACTGTGTGATTAAAGTACATTTCTGTGATGTTGATAATGGCACCATAGTGCAAACTACTTTATTCTTTGGACAATATTGATATGAAAGAAATATGCCAACAGATGTCTTCAACTCATAATATTACAGAAATTATTACGCAAAATAATCCTGTATTTGGTTTAACCGAGAAACAAAATAAAAACATGTTAATCTTTATCCTTAAATAGAATATTTTACATCATACACTTTTGCTTGCTCTATCCACTTAATTACATGGTACTGAAAATAAATGATAAATGCAAGAAAATGTTGTTGCCTATCAATGTCAAAATCAAACCTACACCATTGGCTGAGTCATATTTTGCTGTAAGATGACAACCAATTCCTGTCAGCAGGTCATTTCATCTTCTCTACTCCCAGCTTAGTGATCAGCAAAAAGAGGAAATTAACCAGCAGGTTTTCATCCTCTGTTTCTGTCTTGCAGTGTGGTGATAAATTCATCACAGAGAACAGTGGACTTGTGCAGAAACTTTTCTGACCGTGGTTTGGTTTTGAAAAGGACAGATTTGGCATTATGTGAGCAGATGTAAAGATGGCTGCATTTACAAAGTGTCAACTCAAGGAACTGGATGATGAACAAATAGGTGAGGTGCTTCAGCTGAAAATTCATGTAGGAGGGCTTACTGGAGGCAATAAATAAATATACATCCTCATATTACAGTCTGGAAGTTACAAGCATAAGACCATGAAAAGCACTATGACACAAAGCAGCACCACAACAAAACAAAAACCGACACCAATGTTACCAGTTTTGGAGCAGCAACTAAGAAAGTTGAAGTTGCTCTTATTGTAAGCCTTTGTTTAGTGACTGTGTTGAGTCTTAAGTTTTGGACTCGGCACAGTGTTGTGAAACATTTTTTCTCTGTGCATGTAGCATCAGTAATTTGACTAATGCGGCCAACTGTAGTTGAGTCAGAACCATTCATGTCAAAAACTTTCATTCTAATGTTAAATTATAGCCGTGTGTAGTTGCTTATATTTGGTTGTGTGGCTCTATTCTGGGACTTCCCTGTTCTTTCATGTGTAAATATGTAATGACTAAGGAACAGAGAGCAGCGGCAAAGACCCCCCCAGAGTAAAGAACAGAGTGGGATCATTGACAGATTTGACATTAAGTCAGTTTGAAAAGAGGTAGCTGGGATGGAGGTGGGCTGCAAGCTTGGAGGGGTGGCAGCTTCGTATTAACAGAGATCCCTGTATTGGATTTCATTTATAATTTCTCTGTATGAGATTTATTATGAGTAGTAGAATTTCCCTCTGGGATTCATAAAGTATTTTTTCTTTTTACTTTAGTTACCAACTGAACCTGTAGAGAAGAAGCTGTAGGTCAATCAACTGATTTGGTCTGGGTTTGAGATCAGCTGATCATAAGGAGACGTTGACTAGGGTTAATCTGCCAAAACTAATGCCACAATAACATTAAGCCATTTTACCTTTGTAGAAGCCCAAATGAAATATAATGTCCAGATTTCTTACAATGTTATTGTTTTTTTTTACTCTCACATGCACTTGGTGTGTTCATATCTAGGTTTTCTAATTGTTTGTCCTCCAAGATTAACATGGAAGATCTGCTCCATCTCATCAGATTTTATCCCAGGTTGTATAAGTCTTACATGCTCTTTACTTCTGTTTTCCCACCCTGTCAAACTCACCTCAAGTCTCTCTGCAAGTACTAATTTAGATCAAGTGATCTTCATACCTGCTTTAGAAGACTGATTTTCATTCTTGAGGTCTAATTTCAGTTCTGTCTTAGTGCAACCCTATGCCACCCCATCTCCACTTCTTCATGATGTCCGATGAGTCTCATCTCACCCACCTGCTAATACTTTGATCATGTTCCTGCTCTGCCATGTTGCTACATCACTTTAATGAGCAAACAGTAACATTTAATTCTTTTTCACATCAATTTGTTTTGTGCCATTCTTTAATTGGATCTTTCCTTGACATTACTTTTGAAAAAAGGGTTATTTAATGAAGAACTTGGTTAGGAGTGTTAAAGAACTTTCTTTAACACCCCTATTTTCTTAATGACACACCTGCTCTCGGCGGCTAATCAAACATCCATCTTGCATCCTACCTGCACCGTGAGCTCTCTTCAGCCAGTAAAACTTATCTTGACTCGTCTCATCTCTTGCTCTGTCTCTCTTTTTTTTTTCTCTCTTCCTCTGATAATGTCTTCCTGTATTTCTTTGCTGAGTCAGCCATAGTACGTGTTCAAAATGGCTGGTGTGTTTATATCTACTTGCTAGTGTGTGATGCAATGCGCACAGAGAAACTTGTTTGCAATGTCATGGAGCCTCCCAAAAGAAAAAGTTGTATAGTGCAGTTTCTCCGCTTGGGACGCTGCTGGATAGCTCCAGAAATGCACGGAATAGATTCACTGAGCCATCAAAGAAGTCCGGAATGCAGAGTTTAAGGTCGGAAAGTTACGAAGTCTGCCTTTAAGCTAGACCTTGTACATCTTTGGCATTGATGGTCTTTGAATGGAGCAATGTCTTGCACTTTCAAATTGAATACTTGGTCTTTTGCTTTGCTATGCTTTGCTAACATAGCTTGTAAAAAATATTAGCTTGTAAAATTGACAACAGTCCAACACATGCCTGATGCTTTGGCTATTACTACAACACCAAGCCAGACCCAGATATTTTGTAAAATGTTACATGTTCAACAAACTACTATAGATGTTCTCCACACAACAGCAGCCTCAGCATGGCTTTGAACTACATGTCACTGTTCAACTCAGCATGGTGTGGTTGAGAGCCAAGAAGGGAGCAACACAAAATTCAGGCACCCACAGGAACCACTTTTAAACCCAGTGTAATCACTGTATGAAAAACAGACACTATACCAAAGCAACAACCTCCAAAAGGGAAGGGAAAAGATGTAATCATCATTTTCAATAAATTGACAGGAAATTAACTTAAAATCTGGCATTTACTAGCTTTGGATGTAGCATAAGTCAACCGTCCATTGAGTGATTAATCTATAAGGTTGTGTTCCAAAAAAAAAGATTGTAGATGCTGGACGATCAATTTCTATGTTAAACAGGCCCATACTAAAACCAGACTGGCCTATTTTATGTTTGCAGGGTTATGTACCGCTCATTTGCTGCATGGGAGAACTTTGTGAATCACCATGGAAACTCAATGTTATGAGCTGTTTCATGACAAGTGTAATACAGCTACAGGATTAGACTTTTTTATACAGGAATGAAACATAGTCATAGAAGAGGGAATCTGGTGAGAGTAAAGTTAGTAATGGCTGAAGTTTAGTCTTTCTGTATCAGCTGACTGTATTAAAAATAGAAGAGTGCAAAAGGTAAGGATGTATGTATGAAGAACTGAAATGTTTTATGCATCTTTGTACGTTTAACATCGTGAGATGTGGTTATCTTGAGCCGAGCAACATATAGAGCTGCGTGTATTTTGGTATTGAAATGTATCAGTGCAGTAGGCAGGGTCCCGCAGGCAATAAAATCTATATTTCAAGAGCTGCAGAGCTGCTGTAGACTTCTGCTGCTTTGAAGACCAAAAGGGGGGTTGGGTTGGGTTGGGTGAAAAAAGCAAAGCTGTAGAGGGCAAAGACTGCCGGGAAAGAGAATATGACACATGTAATGAACAGAAAGGGACGTGAAAGACAAGAAAAATTTGAACTGATCGTCAACAGATGCGTGCAGTGAGAACAAGTGCTGGTGGAGCCATGCTGCCAGGTCCCATGCTGGAAAAAACAACACTCCTCATGGTGATATCTGGCACCAAGCAGTACTGCTCAGCAAAACAGAAAGGAGATTAAATAAAAAAAATATGACTTGCTTATCTGCTGTCCCTTTACTGACATTTTCAAATACCCTCTTGACACAGTTTGAGCGTATCTAAGGGCGCAGATTACAGAGGCTGTACTAAAGATAGATTCCTACACCCAGTATATCCATCGTTCTTTGTCCATTACATTGTCAAATAAAGTGCTCCTACATCTCACCATATGACTCACTCTGAGCTGCACAAATATCTAACATTTTTTTTGAATTACGGGAATAAACATAGCATTAGAATTACTGTGCGCTTTGATATAATGCAGAGAGGGCTAATGTCAACCTTTTATGGTTAGTTCATTACCCTCTACATTAATCTTACTATGAAAGGACCTGCTGTGTGGATCAAGTTTGTTTTGTCCGTAGTGGAGAGCTTGTATAATTTGTTAGTCCAGACATTACGATGAAAGTTAAAAATTAGTAAAAGGCATAAAGGTGCTATTTTTCTCTAGATTATTATTTTTAAGTAAAGATATATGTTTTATTGTTGCAAAATAAATGAATAACCCAAGTAAAAAGTATGGGCACAGACAGTAGCCACAGCTCTTTTTGCAAACAGCATTTGTTGAAATGAGATGTGACGGTTGCCAGATATCTGCATACATCGCTTTTTTGGGAACTGTTCACCACTTTTCAGTGACTGTAACAAAACCTTTAGTTTGTGCTTCTGAAGGTGGAGGATTTAGCAGTTTATGGTGCATTTAGGATCTTTAACCTTTTGAAAAGGCCATCCTCTCTTCATTGCCTTTTACAGACCGCAAGCTATTTCTGGGATTTGAAGTTTTTAAACTGAATCCATCACTCTCCCTCTGTGAAATCCTCGCTTTCCCACTGACTGCAACACAAACCTAAAGCATGACTTTCCACTGTAAAGCTTACCAGCTAGAGGTCTTTTTCTCTTCTTTCATTATTTTATTTCCCATTAAACCCTGAAGAGCCATGAAACTTTACAGATGTATCAGAGGTGTCTTGGTGATATGGTCTTTTTTTTAACTAAATTAATGAGAATATAAGAAAGGTTTTCTTTTGGTGGCTCATCCATGAAGAGTTTGTGTACCCCAACCTTACCCCTTGAAGATAGTTAATTTTGTTTTCTATAATTTTGCAATTGTTATTTAACATTTTTTATATTCAATCATTATTTTATTACATTTTTATTCAGGTTATTTAGCAGAAATATGGCCTTAGAGAACAGCTGTTTCAGCTCTATGTATGTACAGACATATGGAAAACTAACAAAAGAAAAACTTGACTTGACTTTTATTTGGCACCACATCACAATAGATCTAATTTAAGGTTGCTTTTGTTCAAAAAACAGGTTTAAATTTTGTCATTTCAATATGCCTGATGTAATAGATACACAATGACACGTGATTACTTTGAGTCATGTCTACAAGCCGTGCCATGCACACACAGGTATGTTGCGTCAACCACATAAAAAACAGACAAAATATCTGCATTTTTAAATGCTCCTAGGGTGGATACACTCAATTACCTGTGATGAGCAGCCAGAAAAGAAGCTTCCCTGCTCCAACAACTGCATTTCCATCTGGGGAATGCTCAGAGCTGAACAATCGGAATCTCCTTGTCATTGTCATTTTTGAGGGGTATTACAGTTTAAAATGGGCATCTCAAATCCAGCTTACATCTCTTAACGCTGGTAAACTAGCTTGCTCGTCAGCTGTGCGCGCCATGTCTTTACGCTTCTTTTCTGCCTCCTGAAATAACACTCATGTGCACAGGAGAGTTTTCTAGATGGGCTGGTGAGTTTTCTGTCTTCTATGAGTGAGAAAAGCCAAACTGTGACAAAAATCCCATGTAGACTGCTTAAAAACCTTCAGTGACAATTTGTACTCAATGTTCGCAATATAGCCAGTTTATATATCGCACACCGAACAACACTTGAGAACAAAATGTCATTTGCATAGGCTTCAGTTTACAGTACATAGACTTGATGGAGCAAGGATACATTATAGTGAAGGTAATGATATGGTGCAGAGATTTGAATATTTGTATTTTATATATAACACTGCTAAATAATTTAAAATGAAATAATAATAAATAGTAGGTAAGAAAGAAAATGAAATGGAGCCTGTAGAGCAGTAATGTCCTGTAACAGTGAGAGCTGTTCATGATTTGAAGTGTTTTAACAGTCTGATGGCCTGGGGGACAAAGCTGTTGCAGAGCCTGGTGGTTCTGCACCGAATGCTGCAGAACCTCTTTCCATAGGCCAGCAGGGTAAACAGTTCATGGTGGGCGTGTGAGGAGTCACAGCAGATCTTCTTAGCCTTAGACACGCAGCGTTTCTGAGCACAGTCCTGGATGGAGGGGAGAGAGGTCCCAATGATCTTCTCTGCTGTCGTCACCACTCGCTTCACATCATTCTAACCGGAGGCTCTGCAGCCTCCACACCACACAAAGATGCAACTGGCAAGAATGTTCTCTATGGTGCTCCTGTAGGTGGGGGGCTCTTCTCATCCCCCACAGGAAGTACATCTGTTGGTGTGCCCTCTTGACCAGCGATGCAGTGTTCACAACTAGATGAGGTTGTCTGTGATGTGCACCCCCAGGAACTTTATGCTGCTATCCCACGGCTGTGTTGCTGATGAGAAGTGGGGTGTGGCTGGGCACACACAGGTGCCTTTAATTTGTGTTTACATATTTTTTTGGACTTTGTGTACCTGGTCTTTTAATTATTTGTTGCCTTAACTATATTTGGTGATCATAAAATGGTTTTACTGAGCTGTTTGCTGAGATTCTGGATTTTCTGTTGTTACCACACATGATTTAATTGTTTTGTGCAGGTGTCTGCAAACTTTACAATCCAAAGAGCCATTTTTCCCTGTAATTATATATATATATATATATATATATATATATATATGTATGAGCTCTCAATAGATAACTCAACAGTTTGAAATATACAGGTGCTGTGCTGAAGCTGGAAAAAAACACCATGAGACGTGGACATGAACGTCTTTTCATGTATTTGAGCAATTTGTCCTGGTGGGTGACACGACAGCAGGATGGCACTCTCACTAAATAAACAATAGACCTCAAATATTTTTTTTTTTGACTGAAGCTACGTCTCTCTTGGGAATTTCTATCGTGCTGTGAAAAGAGGCAGCTCTGATCACTGTCAGAGGATCACCGATTACAAATGGGAATACCAGCCAATGAATGCATTTATATGCATGTGGACTAGAAAGGAAGCCTCAGATATGACATGACAGGACGAGCCACGCATCAAACATGTTGATACATCTGAGCGCTTGTTTGCGTCTGTCTGCAGATTCCCACACTTCTTGCATGTGTGTGGGTGCATGCATGTTTGCCTGTGTATGATTGTGTGCACACATGCGTAAACCCTTAGCAGAGTGCATGCTTCTGCGCTCAAACAGTGAAGTCTGGTTGCATAGCAACAAAAACACCCCATTCCCTCTGTTCCCTCTTCTTTTTCCTTTCCTCTGTGTGAGTGTTTGAACTGGAAGAGTAACCTGACAACACTTTTAAAGCTTCCACATTCTCACATCTGAGTGTGCTGCCTTACTCAAATGACCACAGCGCATGCGTGTATTTTATCTGTCATAGTGTGTTTGGACACCTGAATATCTATAGATTCCACAAAGATGAAAACATGAAGAGAAAGCGGGAGGAAGTAATCCTTCCAGCTCTGCAGACTTACAGAGATAGAAAGAGAGGTGGGATAAATAAAGCATGCAGTTTGTATTTGAATATTGATAATTCCTCTGTTAATACTGGTGAGGGCTTTAAAATTTGCTTTTATAATACAGCTTTCTTTTTTCATCTCCCAATTTTTCTCTAGCTTCCTTTTATTCTCTCTTTACTCTCTCACATGCACACAGCCGCAGCTAAAGTGGGAATTCTGCATGTCTTGACAATCACATTACCTCCTTCAACCGCCCCAGTGGCCTAGTTAGAGAAATATGCATAACTCCTTCATTTACCCCTGCAGCTGAACAAGTACACCAGATAATTCGCTGTACCAACAGATGCAGCAGAATAGAGTTTTTATAACCAGAGACATTACACTTTTGCAAATGCCCCTGTATCAGATGCAGATATCTGGCATATTTGTGTATGTAACACACATGCAGCCTCAAAGCATCATCTCCATACTGAACAGTAATCACAAGACACAGTATAATCATGTGCACAATTCTAAACAGTTTCTCTCCCCATAACTACAGCACCAGATTAAGGCCATACATATGGTGTAATTTTGTGTTCCCAGATGTGACACAGCATGCATCTACTTGGATTGTTTAATATATTCAGGGAGCGTTGAAGTAAGAGAGTGCCCTATTGCTGGCTGTGGCCGGATGTGCTCAATTTTATGCCTTAGACAATGTGAGAAGATTGGATTTGGATAAACGCTACTGTAATGTGGTATCTCACTGTGCAGCCAGCAGAGAGGTTGTTATGACCCAGTAATCCAAACATTAATAAAAAGTTAAATCCTGCCAGGGGAAGGCAAAACAAAGCAGGACTGGTGAATGCAAATGCTTTTAGCTCCACTGCCCTGCATGAAGGCAAGCTTTCTAGATGATGGACATTCATTACATCTATGATTAAGACTGTTGTTTTCTAAATGACTCAAATTGTCATACTGACAATTTGTTATGTTTATTATATCCAAGCCTTACTCTGAAGGGATGCATACTACATAATGGGATGACAGTCATCAATTGTCTCCTCATTGAACAGAGGCAGTTCTGTTTACAGCCTTTATAGACAGTTTCTAGAGCCACTAAAGAGATAGATGATTTCTAGATTGGACTGCTTTGGTTTGCATCTTTGCTTTTTGCAGATGATGTGATCTTATTGACTTCAATGAATGCAGACCTGGTTTAAAAGGGTGGATTGCCCACTTTGAGTTGGGACTACAATGTTCCCTCAAATATTCCGTGGTCTTGTTCAAGAATTCGAGTAGAAAGTAACAGGAGATTGACAGGTGAATTGTAGACTGGGCCTGCAGTGATGTGAACAATGTCTGTTTGTTGTAGTAATGAAAAAAGGTGAGCCACATGGCAATATGGTCAGTCTATGTTCCAACCAACATTTATGATCTTGAGCTGTGAGAAGTGACTAAATAATTGAGATCATGAAATAATTTTTTTTTTTTTTCGAAAAGATGGCATGCCTCACCATGGAAGATAGGGTGAGGAGCTTGGCCATTCAGGACAGGTGGAGAGTAAAGTTGCTTCTATTCAGCATTGAAAGGAGTCAGTTGAGGTGGTTTGGGCATCTAATCAGGAAGTCTTTGGTACACTTCTCAGGGGAGGTGTTTCAAGCATGCCTTAAGCCTTAGGAGGAGGCCTTAGGGTAGACCTGCTGGAGAGATTACATTCTTTTGGTGACTCAGGAATATCCAAGTCACTCAAGAACTCCCAGGAGGCGCTTGCAGGGAGTGAGAGGGCTGGAGATCTCTGGCCATACTGCTGCATTTATGAGAAGCATAAAATAGATGAATAATGGGTAGGAGATTAAATTAAATTCAAAATTTAAATCCATCTGAGAAAATGAGAGATATAAAGTGATCACATGTAGGACTGCACAATATATAAAGAAATGACCTTCATCGCATTATTAGCCTTCATGATATTCACGATACATATTGCAACAACTGCCTAAACTGCGATAAATAATCATTTCTATTTGCATATAAGGAAGTGACATAACGCTGTACCAAATGCTACCAAGCGTTCATGGTCTGTCCCCGTCAATGGCGAGTCAAACGGACTCTACTTACTTACTGTCCTGGATGCTCCATGTAGATGTTAACAGCTGTGGCACTTGAGCACATGGAGTGAGTGTTTTGATGGTGGAAGGTAACAAACTGAGCAAAGTTAATGTGGATGGAGAAGAACTTGTGGTTAAACGGAACAGCATGTTGGCTTTTTGGAACTATGTTGGTTAGAAGGGAGGTGACACACTGCAAAAGACTTGTCAAATACATGCTCTCCTCTAACCACCATTGGACATATGTTTAATCTCTGCTGCCATGTACAGTACAATCACAAGGAGCTACACATGAATCCAGCCAGTATTTTTTTTAATTTTTTTATTTTTATTTATTTTGCGGCGCCACCTCTGTTGTTATAAGTTCTGATTACCTTTTATCTGCCGACAAGTACAGTACAATGGATATATGGACTGATGATGTTGGACAGTGGTCCCTACTGATGAGAGTATCTTATCTGGCAATCTCAAAGTTATTCTGTTTTTCATATTAGTCAGAGACTTTCAATTTGGTATTTAGTCTCTAGTCTTTAAGCTGAAGGATACCATAGTACCTGATCTGTTTGTTTTTAGTAAGACGAAGAGATAATAAAATCTAGCGCTAGCTAAAACTACTAGTGTTATTATAGCACAGGCTATAAAGTTCATTAGAGGTCTGTGTTTGAGATTGGCCAGTGGCGCTCTGTATGAGAAAACATCAAAACAGCAGCTTTATTTATTTTATTTATCGCAGATCATATCGTCAACTTTCACAGTGTTATCGCAAATCGCATGTTTTCCTGATATCGTGCCCTAATCAAATGACTACTTTATGATGAACCTAAAGAGAAATATTATTTTGGGTTTCAAGTGTACAACTCTTATGTTTCTTCTCACTTTTTATTGGCACACTTTCAAGCTTCAGAAAGCAGTTCTTTCAGGAAAGGAAAAGCAAAAAAGAAAGTAGCCTTACTGCATACTTCCTGCCCAACACCAGTAAAATAAAGTAACAAATAACTGAACATATGCTAGTATTGTGCAGCTAAGGAAAATATTTTCGCATAAGTTGGAGATCAAAACAGAAGTTGTAGTCCATGGGAATAATCAATTGATTGAATCTGAAATCATTCGTCTTTATTTTCAGTTTAATGTGTTAAAGTTGTGTATACTGCCCATAAAAGCCAATCTGCTTGGAAATAAAGTTTGTGTAAGTAAATTTGAACCTGGTCACGACAGGTTTGGGAAACCAGGAAGGGCTTCTCATCTCTGACTATTAAAAAAATAAAAAAAAACAAAACAAAACATGTGAACTACTGTTTTTTTTAAAGTGGAGGAAAGTTGAATGTAAAAGTTGGGATACTCCTCAGTTTGTTATTGGTTTGTAAACATGACAAAGGGTTGGCTAATGGAGGCCAACATCTGCTGAGACTTTGGTTGTAGAGGTGAGAAGGTACTGCTCTGTACCTTTGCCATCCCTGTCAGATTAATGAAGCTGTACATGATGAGTGTGGAGCTGCAACTTTATGAGGTGAAAAAGGCCAATCTGCAGTGATTTTAGCATGCTTAATCAAAACAAAGGTGAGATGGCTCATAAAACCGGGATACAACAGCCATTAAAACAAATCTCATTATTTTTTTTTCTATATCTATATCACCAAGGTAGATTTAGATGGCTGAACATTTCTGAAGACAACTTAAAAATAGAAATTAAATTATAAACTACTTCTGGGGCTGCAGAGTTTCTGTACTGCTGAAAAAGCAACAGATTTTTCCTCTCTCTTTTCTTTTGTACTTGCCTAGCATGCTTTTGGCTGCTATTGCTAAATGTTTACTTGCAGCATAGCCACATATTATAGAGTCAAGTAATGAGATATTTTCAGAGTAATCCTGCTATTTTGGGTAAGGAAGTGGAGTTAACATGATGGCAACTGCACCAATTTGTCAAAACACACTCACATTTTGTTGAACTGTTATTTAATGGAAAGTAAAATATAAGCTGGTAGATTAAAAATGGATAAAACCCAGAGGTTATACAAAGAAACAGAGGATAGTGAAGGAAAAAAGCCAAAAACTGTTTCATCTCTGCTGCCAGAAATGCAAATTGTCTCATATACTGTAATGGCTGTGTTTTACTGGAACATCCACCTGACATTAATGTAAATGGACGGTTAGTGCCCTGAAAATTTTTAATATCTGAAAACATTGAGTGTACTTGGTTTTATTGTTTGTGTGTGTGTGTTTGTGTTTGTGTATCTACCTTGTTTCACATTAATCAGACTCTAATCCAGAATCAATTTTGACACATCATGAATTAAACATAAACTACAAGTATTTAAGACACCCAAGTACTACAAGACTGTTGAAACCAGTGTCTTAGTGCAGACAGAGCTACTATGTCTGTGCGCTAGTGCTTTCAATTCACACATGGTTCTGGTTCGGTTGCCTCCAACTTCCGGTGCTTTCTGGTGAACTGGCCTGTGTTCACACCAGTTTAACCAGCACAAAAGCAGGTGGACTTTACCCTGCAGAAGTAAACATCAACATCTTGGAGATTTGGCCCTGAAAGTAGACGGTCGAGTCATCAGACTCCATCATAAAACCACTTATGACCTCCCAAAATTAAACAATAGGCTTGATTCAGGTGAGTGAGTGAATTATATATATATATATATATATATATATATATATAAACAAAAAAAAAAACATGAACTTACAAAACTTCAAGCTTGTTGCCAGGAAACATAACACTGCTGGAAAGACTGACATATTACACCATGTCCATCTCCACTTTAGTCCAATGCTTTTTTTACTGCCATGGTGTTCCTTCTTCACTTTCCACAGCTTATTAATAATTTGATTTGGCTTTTGCAATCAAGCACTTGTGTTAACATTAACAGTCAGTGTTTTGAAAGGAAAGTGTTGCAGGTTTTAGATGTTTCCCTGCTCTCATACATCAAAATCAAATTAAATGGATCCAACAGCTTATCAAGTTCTGTTCAGTTACTCATTCATTACAATCAAGTTTGTTGAAACATATAAAACCTGCAGCTCTCAAGCAGCAAATCTGACAGCCCATGATCTAGGGATGGAAAATGCTGGCATTTGCAGGGCTAATCACTTAGGGGATTGTTTTAGAAGAGCAGCAGTTTTCAGACTCTTAAAACATATATACATATACATATATATATATATATATATATATGTATATGTATATAAATATACACAGATTTTTTAAAGGTTTCCTACAGTTGCGCTATGTCATACTTGAGCAAGCTGTTTACAGATGAATCACTCTCTGGTTTCTCTCAAATCCCATAAAAACAGAAGGTTTTAACATTAATACTTATTAGACTGCATCTTTCTGCTTGAATCTGAAAGTCACTGACATTTTGGGATCATCTCCATAATGATGCTTGTAATAAAACTTCAATATCACCTGGACAGCTGATTTTTTTATAGAACACTGTATGTTGGAATATTTGCATTTGCACATGATTATTATTATGCACATGAACAACATGGACATTATTTCTCTGCAGCAACAATACACATAACACACCAGCCAAACGACTGCTGTACTCAGAACTCAACAAGCTATTTAGCACTGATGATGGTCACCATGCAGTCATTGCTATATCAACGAAATGAAACTCATAGGATCAATGACACTGAAGAGCCTCCAGTAGGACAGCATAACTACAGCATGGATACCCACACAGAAAACACTTCAAGATCCTTAAATATGCTTGTTATGACGGTCATATTTCCACACTTCTTTTATTTTCATTAAAAAAAAAAAAGAAGTCACTGCTATCAAGAAAAACTGCTGCTGCTGTCATGTTTTCCCATGGTAAATAACCCCAATATACCTGTTATCTTCATGACAAAGACAACATGATTAACCAGACTGAAATAAATAACCACTTTAAACTACACTGTATCTGGGAGCCGCGTGTCCAAATCAGCTTCCCTTGCTGAGATAAGGCATTTTTCAGATGTAATCTGTGCTTAACTGTGCAGTCCTACAAGAGGCTTTTCAGTGTCAGTGATGCTCTAACTGCAGACATGCAGGCTGATTATAATCAGCGCGTTGACACTGTGACACTACAGTGAATCATAGTAAAAAGGACATCAATCATATAATTTTACCATGTAGATTTTCATGATTTCTGGCCATGGTGACTACATTTGTACTCTTCTTGACTCTTTAACAAATGTGGCACTTGTGTAAAAATTTTAAGGTAAACTATCAGCTAAAAGCAACAAAACCGATGTCTCTGATAAACTGAATTGGGCAGGTCACACAGTTTGCAAGGTCAAGAATGGCAACCATATACTTAGCTTGATGGGTCTCCACCTTCACTGTACGACCTTTTTTTAATACCCATAAGCTACCAATAATTTTTGCAGTAGTTTGTGCTAAAGTAGCTCTTCAGTGGGATTTAACAAAGGTGACTCTTATCTTGGACCAATTTTATCATTCAGCACTAGATACACCATAGAAAACTTGCAGTTTTTGAGATACTTTAACCCAATCATCAAGCCATTACAAATTAGCTCATGTGAAAGTTGCTCAGATCCTAATGCTTACTCACTTACCTCCTTCCAATGCATCAATTTGAAAAAGTGAAGAGTCAGGGTCATTGAAATTTGTATTTAAGTGGGCAAAAGCTCATTGTGTGTAAAGAGTCAAACTGCACCTATCCTATTATTATTGAAACCTTTGCATGAGAGGTGTCGATGTCTCAATGCTGAAATTTTAAATTACATATTCATGAATGATTATCTAAATACACCCTGAGGTGAAAATAACTTTTACAACTGGATTAATCTTACACTGTGTGCTCTGCATCTACTGAATTCTCATTTTGTGGTGGACAATTTGGGTGTTCTGATGTTTAGATCATTACTTACTTCACATGCTTTAATCCAGATCTTTATTCATTTCCATTGGTAATTTGGTGCCTAATATATCCCACATATTTACAGGTACGAATATAGCAAGACAATCAATGTTACCTTGTGTTAAACCATAATATTTTGGCTGCATCTCTTACAGTCTTTCTGACTGATTATCTGTCATGTTCCAGTTCAGGATCTAAATGCAGGACATCGTGGTAAAGATGAATAGGTAAGTCCATGAAAATGCATAATGGGGGGTCTAAATATGTCTGGAGTAATTAGTTGAAGCAGGTGTGCTGATAATGAACTGTAAGCAGGTGTGGGATGTGACAAGCTGGAGATGGACACTGGGATCTCTGGTAGGTGGGAGAGTGCTAGAAAATATAGGACAAAGTCAAAGTCCATCCTAGGTCACACACATTTTAAAATTATTTTTTTTTCTATTTTTTAAACTGAGGTCTTAATTTTGGCCACATTAAAATGAACCTTTCCCAGTTTTATCAAAAACTAAGATGTTAGAACATTTCAATTTCATAGACAATTTATATTACAAGAAAACATACCTTAGTTAAGTAAATATTGCTAACCTAACCACAAGATTTGATAATAACTCCTTAATAACTGTGTTGATCGAGGTAAAGAAGCATCACAAGGTAAAAATGGGCACCGGAAGGCTTACAAATTATCACTTACTATTAGATTATCTGTCAGTTGCTGCTTTGCAAAAATTAATTTGTGTAATTTGCCATCCATCCAGTCATTAAATGCTTCCTAATTATTTTACTGATGAACACCCAGTAGAGGAGAGAAAAAGAAATAACATTAAAAGAATCAGAGGTCATATTCAAGAATGAAATCCTTATGCTAAGTTCCTGAGTCTTCTATTGAAAACCAAAGTAAAGCAGTGAAGGACAGGGTATCAACACCTGTTTGGCTGGAAGCTGCTGACTGAAAGGGTCAACAACAGTAGGTCACCTCTGAATATTGTATGTGCTCTTCTTCTGAGTGAGGGATCATACCATTTGCAGCTGTTAGACAAAAGAATGCTGGACTGGTCAGGATAAAAGGATGGATTTGGGACTGCTCTAGTATGAAAAGCCATAAAGGATTACTGCAGCTCTGCACATATATTGCAATGTGAACATTTGTATATATTTTGCCAATTCGGCATGTTGCTACTTGTACATGAACAAAAAATGCTGTTTTCTTTTCTTTTTTTTTTTTGCATTAAAACATGTGATGTGTTTAAATAGATGTTTAATACAAAAAACTACATTATAGAGTTAAGCAATTGAATCAATTTTATTTGGTATTTATTTGGCTGTAGAATCTTATGGGCTCCATTAGCTCCATACCAGAATGTAAGCTAAATTGTAGTGCAAAAACCAATTTCCCACTTGTTAGACTACAACGTTATAAATAGACCTCCTACAATACATTAATCTACAAGCTAGCTAGTTGTGAGCACAGCTGTTAGCTAACTGTTAACTACTGTTCTGAGCTTAGCTTTGTGTGGTGGAGTGGGATTTTCCTCACTCCATTTTCCCCAGTTAGACATAGCAACACCAAGGTGTGGCTTATTTGTCACTGATTGCTGGGCAAAGTAGAGCGCCCTGGGCAGGTGTGGGTGCTTCAGTATGCACTGCGTGCTGGCCGTTGGTTTGGCTGGTGTGGCCTAGTGACGTTGCCGTAATCCGTGGCGATCCACTGGCTGTCTAGGCCGTGTTGACAGCCACATGTCAGGCAGTTTTACCTCGGCGGTATAGCTACTGCTTGGCCAGATTGAGTTGGGTGCTTGGGGCAGTTCATTAATCCGATTCTCTCCTTGCGGAAAGGGATGCACTGGCGCGGGAGCTAGCCGAATCCCACGCTGCTGGATAGGCTACTGTTTTGTCTCCTTTTGCATTCCCGTCCGCTCCTTCCAGTTCATCAGCAATGGACAAACTATGGTGACTGACAATTTACTCTTACACCCCAGTGCCTCGGGTAAATTACGGCCTGATCGTCACAATGGATGCAGCCCAGGTCTTTGTTAATATTGTTTGTTTTTTTTTATTTTTTGGTTTGGTTTGTCCTAATTTTGATTTAATTATTTGAAATGTTGCATATATTAACCCCTTTTTGCTTACAGGGTTGTAACCCTCGGAATGATCAAAACCCCTGCCTAGGTTTAATTTGGGAATTGTCAGGTTTTAGATATTTGTGTTTATTTTTCTTTTAAAAGAAATTGTTTAATTGAAATATTGTGTTTTATGGGAATTTGTCTGCCAAGGTGCATTTATTCAAACCTACCTTTTTTTTGCTGTAGGTTTATTGGGGGTTTAACTCTCCAGTTGGCATTGTCACCTTACTTTTAATATAAAAACATTTTAATTGCCTTAGCACCCCACCACATTTGTTTGGCTTAAAGTCAAAACTACATGATGGAGTGGAGTTGTAGTAAAGTAAAAACCAGCCCCCCACCCCTATTCTAAATTGACTTACTACAATACATTCGCCTCTAAGCTAGTTAGCTGCTGTGTTGTCATCAAACTAGCTGACTGTAAACTGTTCTGAGCATTTTCTGTCCTGAAGTCAGAGCTCCATGACACAGTGGAGTTGCATTTCAGGAGAGCAAAAGCTTCCTACCACTGTAATGTCACAAAAAGACCTACTACAATACATTCACCTCCAAGATACTAGTTACCATGCTGACAACTAGCTAGCAAACTCAGTCCTGTTTGGCCCGTAGTGCAAAACGTTATTTGACCTGAGCTGCAATTACTAAAACCGTTCTGTAATTTCAGTGTGAAAAACACACAAATATAGAGATTCATGTAGAGAGATTGGATATGACTTTTTTTTTTTTAACAATGAAAACATTGTATTACTTGTACATGTGGTTACCCCAACAATTACTATTTAAACCAAATAATACATTTTAGTGAAATCTACTGTATAATTCATAGATAATTATTATTTTTCGAGTACATTATAGGTCATACTCAGCTGAGTCAGAGATTACAAAATGTCATATTGAAAGAAGGAAAAATGACATTCACTCAGAAAAAGCAAAGCATATGCCCTTTTAATTTATTTATTCTTTTATGGTAACCACATCTCTTTTAAACACAATAAAGCTTGTAAAGCCGCTTTTCCAACACAGAGAGATTCACAAAAGTAGGTGAGCAGAGGTCTTGGCAGGATTGCAAAAATGTGAATAGATATGACAAAACACTATTTATTCTCAAGTTATATCAGTAGACTATGTCCCTAGTTTTTGTAAAATCAGATGATGGTTTAAATCAACAAAAAAGAAAAAAATAATTACTGACTGCACTATCCATCAGGTCATGTCTATCTACTGTTTTCTAAAACATATTGTTCTGTTGTTTTGTTGTAATGTTGTTCCACAAAGCAATGCACAAACCTTTCACAATTTTACATTTCAAAATTAGGATTAGTTCTGACCTCTGTAATAAGCATGATTTAAATGTTGCTAATGTGTGCATGAAACAATATGTGCCATAATTTAATCAGTACTGGTAAATAGGTTTATTAACAAAAGGTTAGGTTTGGTTTGCTGGAGCCTATCCCAGCAGCTTCTAGGCGAGAGGCAAGGCAGGGTACGACAATCTGTCGCACCCATGCACTCTCATGTCCATTAATAACCACTTCTTTACTCAATAAAGCTATGCTAATTTAAGATAAGGAACTTGGCTGTACATTTGTCAAAAACGTATAGTTGCATAAAGAGTACAGACACTTCTAATGTATGTAGACTGAATTGTTTCATAGTGACATGGATCATTCAGCTCAATTCTGCTTTATTTGCATTACACCAATTCACAACAAAATAATCTTAGGGTAATTTTAAAGATAGAGAACAATCCAATTTATTGTGGTCTAACAATGATCCAGTTGAAAGAATCCAATTTTTTTTGCTCCTGAGTTATGTTTCTAACTGTGTTCATAAAAGCTAATTTATAAAAAATCATATCCTTGCTAAGGAAACCTGCCATGATCATGGGCTGTGTTTGCGTCATGATCATGTATGTTGTTTTTTAGTTATAGTTTAGATTTTGGTTTATAGTTCTGGCGTTTTTCATGTTTAGCTTCTGTTTTAAGATCATGGTTTGGGTTTTTGGGTTTTGTCATGTTTAGTTCAGTTTGTAGTTTTCCCTCATGTGCTCTGTTTTCTGTTCCTGGCTTGTTAGATCACCTGGTCTGATTTTTTATTGACTTCACCTGTTCCTCATTACTCCCTCTGTGTATATATGTCCCTTGGTTGTCAGTTGTCTTTGTCAGATCCTTATTGCGTTCATCCATGTCGTATCATGGTTCCTGTTTTAAGTTTCAAAATAAACCTTGGTCAACAGCATCATTCTGCCTCCTGCCTGACTGTCTGCATTTTGGGTCCTCACTTCCACCGCCATTCTTGACAAAACCAGAAAATTGCATCAAATCTCTTGATTCAGTCACCTATCCTGAGCATGGACAGGGCAGCAGGCAAAAGCAGAAAACCTTTTTAACATGAAGGAATAACAATAAAGTATTATAAAAAATGATAACACATTTATGAAGTGGTTATGCACCTGATATTTTAAGATCCCTTCACAACAACACTACACCACAGCTGCACAGGAAGAAGTAAAAAAAAAAAAAAAAAAAAAAAAAGATTGGGTGCACAATCAATCTTGCACTCTCAGTCAGACAGTCTGCCAGATTTCACCTAAAAGAATTGAAATATAAACAGAACCAGAGTAAAGTCATGTTTAGCTAAGCTGTAAAATATACTTAAAGTATGACATAAATCTGATGATTAAGAATTAGTCTTGAGACTAACACACAGAAGATCAGTATGATCAGGTGAATGTACTTTCTTTTATTGCCTTCATCTATTTTTTATTCAAGTATCTTTTAAACTGATTAATGAGACTAATGGGACTGCAGGCATGGCTCAATAAAGATGCTTTAAGACGCTTTTAAAGACCTTGCATTGCTTTCAGTTGGCATCATTTTCCCAAACAGCTGGCACACAGTGTAACAATGACAGGCTGTTCATTATGTAATGGAGATTGACCTGTTGGAACCATACTATGCAAGATGTCCTACAAATTAAACATTTAAACATTAAGTTAGAGAAGTTTAATTTCTTATTATTTTTCTTCTTATTTCAGTAAGATATTTTGAGGAAAAGACTGACAGAGAAAGAGAAATAAAGATTTACAAACCCTCAGTGACAGTACCTTAAAGAGGATTTCTGTCAGAAAATTGAGCTTTGAAACTCTCCTGCTTGAACAAAACAGGAGCAATGAGCCTCATTTTGTTCAGTGACAGATGCCTTTTCCATTTTTCTCTTTTAGAAATTAGAGCTCATAAATGTGTGAACTGCTGAGAGAATACACTTCCTAGCAAAATGGGTGAAGGGTTGAAATTGCTGCAATTCAATCTTGTGTATTAACTTGCTCTGATATATAAAAAGCTTGATTTTTGTCTCATTTGTTTCAGAGATTCTCCTGAGAAATTACTTCCTAACATTCTTTTAATTGGTGCTAAGTATAAAAAATTAATATTTGATGACTGAAAACAGATGATGCAGAGAAATTATTATTTTTTTTTTTCCCTAAAACACTTTACATTCCATCCATTCATAATAACCACCTGCTGCATACCTGAACTCCTGCCAGGTTTACAGTGTGGCAGATTTCAGTGTCTAACTGATTGCAACTAATGGAGTTAGTACATGCCGGAGAGCAAAATTAAATGATTTGACATGCAAATGCAAAATAGCTTGGCAACACATTTTTGGGTATAATGTTCTCTGCACCAGCTGGTCATTTTTAAGCTTTGGCAGTGGTTGTCTATTGGCTACAGACTGGTACTGACATAGTGTGAAGCTGTACAGTTTGATTGCTTTAGCCTGAGTACTATGTAATCAGCATTGCAAATGTTAGTTAGCAAGCAAATTTAAACTGATGAAAAATATTGGTGCAAGGAAACTGAACCATAGGCTAAATATTTGTCCCTCAAGGTTATAAAATCACCTTTTTGCCTCAAATAGAAAATTTCAAGTTGTGTAAGTTTGGTTCTCATTTAACTGATGTTATCACCAAAAAAAAAAAAAACTCAAGTACACATATATTTGTTTCCACCTAATCCCGGTCACATGTATGAGTATTTCAAACCATGTCAGACATCCTGCTTACAAGTATATAAATATAATTTCTGTCCCAGCCTGTTTAGACCCTTGCCCTTCCCTGTGAAGGTCCCCAGGATTATCACTAAAGACATAAATATTTATGTTGTCTTAATATATCTAGAGCAAAAATAAAAAAGAAGTTATTCTAATGCATTTTAATACTTTTCATTTCTGCAGACTAATGACACTTATGAAAGGAAGGGCAAGCTTATGTAATCACTGTCATAGAGAGCAGGAAGAACAAAGAGCAGATGTCCTGGCCTCCTTTGTTTGCTTGATCCTAATCTGGCTCCATTATAGTTAAATATAGAAGATTTATGTCACAATAACAGATCAACCATCAAAAATCTTAGCAATCACCATATTTAAACTTACAGGATTACTGTTTGCTTTTTAGATTTTTTTTTGTGGGCTGTTACATGTATGGACACATGAATTAAGTCACAACTATCATCCTGCAAGCTACAATGAATTAAACATTTGCTACAAAGTTTAAGTTTCTGGTGTTAGTTTGTGTCCCAGTAAACAAATAAATAAATGAATAAATTGATTGTTTAATTAAAGATTTCTGTTTGGAAACTTCACAACATGCAGTTTTGACATATATGTGAGCAGCTTGGTTCCTTCTCATCTGTTCATGTAATCATGCAGCAGTGAGGTTTGGTGGTTTTTCATCAGGAACCCTGCTCCATAAATTCCTCAATAATCCATAGATGGACCTGACCTCTCCTTGTGACCTCAGTAGGTGAACACCAAGGAGGAAATATTGACACATTATTTACTGAATATTTACGTCCAGGACTGCACATCTGTGGTTATATCATTTGGGGACACAAGTTTAACTGCCACTGTAAAAATATCTCCCTTGGAAACCTACTATGAGAAGATCTGGAAAAAATTTTTTACATATTAACTCATTATTAGTGAATCTAAGCAGAAACAATGTGAAGCAACTCATATGAAGCAACTGAAATAGCCTATTTCATAAATTCTGGTGCATTTTTGTATTTAATAAGCATGGCTAAGGAACTACTTTTCAAACTATTTGACCAAGCCATAACCATAGTAACTACCATAGATCGCTTTGACTGGGCACATAACCATACTCTAATGCTCCTTAAAACAGTCATAGATGGCCAAATCAAAAATTTTTTTTTTTTTTTTTTTTTTGTATTCTTATGGTCTGGACTTCCCTCCTCTTGTACTCTGTGTTTTGTTCCATTTTTTAGCTTAATTAGCTGGTTTTCACTTCAACATTTAACTTCAGGTGCTGCACTCATTTATTCAACTAATCAACACGTGTTTGCAATCATAAGACTTTATTGCTACCAGCTGCTGGACAGCTGATAGCTCCTCTTGTGTAGTGAGGTTATGTGCTCTTGGACGTACACATCTTCTTATTGACCGGAGAAAATCATTTTCTATCCACACTGCAGGAACTGTGGCCGAAGGTCTATTTTATCTCAAACTATTAACTTTCACAGCATTAAAGGAGCTTTCTGTGATATAATTCCAAGATGAAGTTGAGACAACATAACTGTATGATAAATGAACCAAATAATTTGGCACCAGAACATGCCATTACTATAATTAAACAAAAAACAAAAGAAAACAAAAAAAGTGGTTTACGGAGCAATTAATGGAGGAATTACAGTGATTTTTTTAAAATTTGTTTTTGTTGCTGTTGCTTTCTTTTATGCAGTGCAATGCAACCACTGAAAAATCCATGAAGATATGTATTCCTACAAGAAGCCCTCTAGTCCCCATCGCCCTCAACAATACTCTAAGTAGGAGTTGACTAAGACCCTGCACATAGACTCAATGCACTTTAGATGTAGAATGTCCAACTTCTTTAAATACCCTTTAAGGCTCATTTATGTTCTCTTTACATAAATAAATAGGTATCCATCTATCCATTCATATATCCATTTTCTACCGCTGATCAAGGGTCAGGTCGCAGGGGCAACTGCCTAAGCAGAGAAGCCCAGACTTCCCTCTGTCCAGCCACATTCACCAGCTCGTCCAGGAGGATCCCGATGTATTTCCCATGAAGAAGTATGTCTGTTTCAAATGTCAGTGTTCTCATAGTTCCTTATACTACTATCCATCTTCAGCATAGAGCACAGATGAATGTTTTTAATTGCCTATGTGATAATATTTGGATTAAGAAACATCACAACTTTTACAGATACTCAGAAAATTACAGACAGGAGTGAGTATTTATACAGTGTTTAAGAGTATAACACTTGCTCAATTTTAACCATCTCCATAACATTTTCTATCATGTCTTCACCTTAAATTGTCATCATATTCATGATTGGGAATTGGTTTTTATCCCCTGAAGAAGGGCAGATCCAACAAAGAGGCAAAGCAAATACACAGACATGGCTAGTGCTCGACAGAATTTAATAATCAAGAGTGATGTATTGACGCAAGATAAGTTGTTTTACAGTCCTAAAAGGCCGTTGACAGTTTTACAATCACAAAATAAACCTGTCCCCCTTAATTATGTCAATCCTGTGAAGCTCACAAGCATACGTTTAAAGTAACACACACAGAGCACACACAGTGTGTTATCTTTGTGTATTTAAGAGCATGTAACCTCTTTACACGGCAACACACACCATTAGTTACAGTTCAGTTATTATTGACAGTTGAGTGACCAGATCTTTCCAGTTCTCCTGTAACAAGTAGCACAATAATAACAGGTTCAATAACAGGTCACCCAAAGAATTACATCAGCCACCTCTGTTTCTTCAATGTGTGTGTTGTGAGTTGAGTGTTCAGCATTATACCATAGGTTTCTTTGCATTTATAACATGTCACACTTGTACGAGCAAGAGGGAGGTCAAAGAGAAAAATAGTTAGAGAGTGATTGATTCTATTTGACATTGTGTATAAGAAACATAAATCAAATGACTGTAGGCAGAAGAGCAAGGATAGAACTATTAACTTCCCTTTGTGTACCCATTCAGTGTCATTCATTGGGAAATCTGACTTTGTTTGCATCTTTAAAAAAGAACAGTAGATGGCTGAAAATGGGAAAATGTAGTTTCTTATTGTAGGGTTAGCATAAATCAAGAATTGTTGTAATATATGTTAGATCTTTTATGTCATTTCCTGAAGCAGAATAAACTCTAACCTGTTAGATAGCCACTGAAGTTCACACTCCAACTATAAAATAAACTGATAACTGTTCTGCAGGTTTTAAAGCTTTCCCTGCTTCGACACAACTGACTCAAATAAGAACTTGACAAGCTGTTTAAATCGGCTGTGTTAGAGAAGGGAAACAAGTAAAACCTAGAGGACAGTGGCCCTTGAGGACCAGAGTGGCAGAGCCCTGGCTTTGCTGCTATTAGCACTGTAGGCACTAAATGTAAAAAGAAAATTATTATCAAAACTTTTCAAAGTAAAATCTGTCACACATTAACAGAATATATTAAAGATGAAACTGTCAGGTCTTGCAAGTGGAATGGTGACCCAAAGCACACATGCACTAGCTCAGTGGTTCCCAAACTGTTTTTTGCCTCCTTTTCATTGACCCCCCATCCCAATACCACATGAACCCCAAAGCTGAGATGTTTTTAAACCAGGAAATTCTGCAAACTACTGTATATGATGGGTGAGTCGTTTATTTTTTTAAGTAATCAACAGTTTTTTATTTGTGTTCAGGATGACAAGTTCCCAAGTAGCGTTATTATTTGTTTGGCTTCATACTGTCAGATGCTAATATTGAGACATACAACACACTGTGGTCTGTCTTCATTACCCACCATTGGCCATTACTTGAACATTACCTGGTCATGCCTAAGGATGCAACATATGCCTCTTCATATTTTCTTCTCGTTTTTTTTTGGTTGTTGAAATCTCTGTTCTTGATTCATTATTGTTTGCCCATTGTTACTTTCACAAATGTGTCCATGTTTTGCTAGCAGTGTAAAACTATACGTTTTTCATTCTGCACACATCGTCTTCTCAACTCTTCTCATCAAAGCTTATTTTGTTATAAAGGCTGCTGTCACAGCTGTGGGCCATTAGAATGGCAGATATTTCCTTTCTATTGCAGCCTTGTAGCATTGAGCAATGAAGTGTTGCTTCTATTCTCTCTACTTCGCTGTGACATGATGAGCACTCACCCTGTAAATACAATTTAAGAATATAACACTCAAACACATAAGGAAAAACACTCTGGAATAGAAGATTTATTGCATGTGCACAAGCTCTGTTTACACGTGACTTTTGTATTTTATTATGCGAATGGCTTGGACGTGTGCAGGTGTTCTTCTCCATGTGTATATCAAAGAGCTTTGAGCCTCAACAGACTGAGGGGTACTCCAGAGGAAGATAAATCCTGCTTACACTAAAGCTGTTGTTAATACTCTTACCCTTTGTCCAGCACAGCTTGAAGCTCCACTCAGTTTTTCACTCACATTTATTCTTTTAGGGCATTCTGTACTATCAACTTTAGATTTTCTTTATTTTCATGGTTTCTTAAGCTGAATTATTATTAAAATGACTTTAGAGCTCAAGGCTTACCATCCACTACATGATTTAACTCCCAGCAGTAGCAACACCTGGATGAGAGTTCCTGTAAAACTCATCTGATGGTAGAGATCCTTAGAAAACAAGGCAACAGCACAACTTTTTACCAGCCATTTCCTTGTTAGTATATACCAATGATTACCACTAACTGTTCAAGATGACTATTCAGTGGTAGGGTAAGGTCATGTAGAAGGAATATACATAGGTGCGGATATACAATTTAAACACCGTGCTTAATTTTTTATAAAATAGTGAAACACTGCAGCTGCACAGCAGAATATTATAAGCATTATATGAGACACGGAGGTCCAGTGTAAACATAATTTATTACGAATTGAATTTCATCTTCAATTTACAGCTTTTGCAATAGATGTTATGGGACTATTAATCGAAGAAAGTACTTTGACATTTTGCAGGAATATGCATATTTGGTTTCTGGCCAGAAATCAGATGAAACCATTGTTACTTGAATGCAACCAGCAGTCAATTAGATGAGCTCAGCACAGACCAATGGGGGACAAAAGAAAACTGCTTGGATCTGTCGACAGGTAACAAATTCGATCAACGAGCACATCTAAAATCTACTAATTATCACTGTTGGTTGCCTGGCAACCTCATAGTGGAGACTCTTTCAGCCATGAAATAGTTTTGTGCTCATTGTTACAAACAGAACAATTTGTGGTGAATGAAGAATGATACAACTTTGTATCGATATTTTAACCCTTTCCTAGTGATCAATCATAATGTATTTGTTGTCAGTGGTTTACATATAATTTCAGAGTGTTTGTTGGTGTAGTCCAGGAAAAGTTTTATTTATTTTGTGCTTAACTATCACAGATATTAAACCTTTCCAGTGCACCAGTTTTAGAAAAGAAATAGATAAAACAGGAGTTACAAATTTTTTTAGATACTGCCTGTTTGATGGGACAATAGATTTACATGGTAGGCTTTCTTATAGCAATTGATTGGGGTGTAATTATAAATTAATAATTATAAACAATTATTCATTTAGTTAGGCAATTGACAAGATCTCACTAGCAATGAAGCAGCCGTGTTTTGCACCAGGAAGCAATTTTAAAAACTCATTACAGCTGAATAGTCATCTCAACTGAGGTGGTTCGTGTGAGTAAAAAGTAAAATAATATAATAATAATAATAATAATTCATTAATATAATTGGACTAGGTTGGATCTGTGTGTTTTCAGCATTGATGTACTTCTCTTTCAGTAGGAGCAAAAAAATTGCATTATGTGTTCTTTGCATTTATATGTCTGAGAAAGTTAACAGTTTAGTGTCAGAAGGAGCACTAATTTAAAACATTGAGGAATATATAGTATGAAACTTAGAACACCGCCCAGCAACACACAAACACACACACACCTGATGTTTACCCACAGCATCATTCGCCTGAAGGCGTATTTTCCAGGTATTTGGACCTGACCATCAGTTGTTCTGCAGTCCTGCTTCTATCTTTTTCCTTTCTTTTTCCCTGCTTTCTCTTTTTTGTTTTGTTTTGCTTCATATGAATCATCTTCATTTGAGGTTAAACTGCAGTTAGGTTAAATAAGTTTATTTAATGTAAATTTTGCCATGATTATCTTATAGGTTTGTCTTTAAACCACTGTAAGCACCTGTCTCCACTTGGACCCACCCTCCTCTGACTCATCTTCTTTTCGCTGAGTCATCTGTCATGACAGTTCTCATGACTCTAACCACTTGCCTGTCTCTCCTTTTTCTGATGTTTATTTTCTCGCTTTCTCCACCTTTCTATCCTTCTTTATATATATATATATATATATATATATATATATATATATATATATAGTCTATGATCTGGGGTTACTACAGTTGGTCAGGTCTAAGTTCAGGAACATTATAAGAATAAGGTCAGCTGATACCTAATATACTGAATGTGCAGGTTTTTCCATCAATGGACTTTTGTTTTGCTGATGGCATATCCAAAAATGACAATGCCAGGATTCATCAGATTGTGAAAAAGTGCTTTAGGGAGTATGAGACATGAATTGGTCACAACAGAGTTCAGACCTAAACCTCATTGGGAATCTTAGGGATGTGTTGGAGAAGGCTTTGCTCAGGGATCAGACTCTGTCATCATCAGCACAAGATCTTGGTGAAAAATGAATGCAACACTGGTTGGAAATAAATCTTATGACATTTCAGAAACTTATTAAAACAGTGCCACAGCGAATGCTGCTGTAGTCAAAGCCAAAGGTGGTCCAACAAAATATTATGTTTGTGATCTTTTATTTTATTTTTTTTATTTTGGTGGCAACTTTTTTTTTGGCCAGGCAGTGCATATAACTCAGCTGTATAATAGTATTTTGTTTTGTATATAATCTCATACAGTATTCTCTTGATATTTTTTTTTAACCCGTTAAGGCCCGTCCCATGAAAAAAATGGTAAGAAAAGTCAATTTTTTTAAATATGAGGTCTTTATTTGGCCCTTTAACCAAATGTAACAAAAAAATTAACTTTTTTTTTGGGGGGGGGGGGGGTATCTACCATTTATTACCATGTGATATATTAAAAATATTATAATATGGTTTTCTGCTTCTGGTTATCTTTTAGGGGACAGAGTATCAGTTTGTGTTCAACAGGATTTTGAGCTAAGTTTATACCATAAATTGAAGCAAAATATCTCAGGAACTTTATGTGACAAATATGTCATGTCGGGCTCTTATGGGTTAAAGTTGTAAACCTTTTTTTTTTACCAAGACCATCTTTAATGGTTGAAGCTATACTGTGTAAAATTAAAAAAATATATATTTTGGCAAAAATACCATTTTTTTGACTAAAAGAGCAAACCAAGTTGTTTTAACCATGTTCAAATGTATCAAATATGATTTCATTGGCATAAAATTATTAAAAGTAGAATTTCGTGAGGGAGGTTTTCACAACAAAAGTTAGCTCTTTTTTATTTTAGTTCCAGATAAATTGTTGCTATTTTATTTCCTGTTACAACATCCAAACCACAGATAAGATATCATTGCAGAAATGACATTTCAACAGAATTGTTTAATTTGACCAGATTAGAGCAAATGTTTTTATTTTTTTTACAGAGGCACAAAACATTGGCCTTAAAAAGCATGCTGTATAACTCTGCCTAACTTTAACCTACATTTAATCGGCCTCATTAAAAACACCTGTGTGCATGCTTGCAGCCAGCTGAGGTCAACGAGGTCCAGACCTCATTAATTTTTTTAAACTAAAAATACAATTTGAACATAACTACATCTGCTTAAAAATAGCAACAGTTGACAAAGTCGTTGGGTTGAGTGCATTCATTACATATTTTTAAACTTTCAATAACTTCTGTAGAGAAACTGCTTGAAATAGTTACAGCAGCACTGAATCTGGTATGTGTAAAAACACAACATACATTCTGTAAAGCAAAATAGAAAAGAAAAACAAGACATAGCTAAACACTCAAAACACTACTCCATAACAAATGGCAGGCTGTTCACCTTTATCTGCAGACATTTGAGCTTGAATTCGTGGGACAAGCACAGGTGTGTTATTGAGGGCTGTGTTACATTTAGAGGAAATGTTTTCTTTGTTCATGTCCTACATCTACACAGCATGCAGCAGTGCAGAAGTGGACAGTGCCCTTGTTAAAACTTTTAAGCTGATACTGAGGTGTATGTATCATAAGTCATTTTATCATTATTATTAAACATTGATATTACATATTTACGGAAGCGTGGAGCTGTCACCCAAATAAAAAAAAAATCGGACCTTATCACGTTATAACGTGATATGTTTATTGTAAAAACATTTATTGTAAAAACGTGAAACGTATCACAATATAACGTGATACTTTATTGTAATAACGTGAAACGTATCACGTTATAACGTGATAAGTTTATTGTAATAACGTGAAACGTATCACGTTATAACGCAAAATACATTTTATGGAAAATATACTCATCAAGCAGAAACTTTTCAGTTCTTTTTGACAATGATTAATTGTTCTACTCTGGTTTATTGTTGTACAGAAATGTGGGACAGTTATGAGAAACACGTAGGTCACCTGCGCACAGTGAGACGGTGCGTGCCTGTGTGTCTGAATTGCCACAGAGCAGACATCCCCAACTTGGGACCGCTTGAACCAGTGTCTTGCAGGTTTTCAGTATGGTTTATTATTTCCAGAGAAATTCCTAATTTACTACATGGGATTAAGTTTTACTTCATTGGAGAGATTTGATGAAGCTTGGAGGACACTTGTTGACGTTGCACCCTTTAAGTAGACAGGACCACGTCTTTGTGTCGGCAACTTATTTCTCCCAGTCCCAGCGGTGCATAAAGCCTTTATAATTTTCATTTTTATTGTCAGGAGACAACATATTAGCGCACACACTCTATTGCCACTCAGACACATGCATGCACCGTCTCACTGCGTGCAGGCAGGTGACGCACCGTGTTGCTTATAACGGTCTTGTGTACAATAATAAACCAGGTCTGCACCAGCCTCTTAACGACCCATTATTTGAGTCAGGTGTGCTGCAGTATGGACATACTGAAAACCTGCAACACTGGCTCAAGAGGTCCCAAGTTGGGGATGCCTGCTCTGTGACAATTCAGACACACACACGCACCGTCTCACTGTGCGCAGGCAGGTGACCTACGTGTTTCTCATAACTGTCCCACATTTCTGTACAACAATAAACCAGAATAGAACAATTAATCATTGTCAAAAAGAACTGAAAAGTTTCTGCTTGATGAGTATATTTTCCATAAAATGTATTTTGCTCCAATATAGGTCGTAACAACATCTGTATACAGTACAGGCTATGTTCTTATAATAAACTTATCACCTTATAACGTGATACGTTTCACGTTATTACAATAAAGTATCACGTTATAATGTGATACGTTTCACGTTATTACAATAAACTTATCACGTTATAACGTGATACGTTTCATGTTATTACAATAAAGTATCACGTTATAATGTGATACGTTTCACGTTATTACAATAAACTTATCACGTTATAACGTGATACGTTTCACGTTTTTACAATAAAGTATCACGTTATAACGTGATACGTTTTACGTTTTTACAATAAACATATCACGTTATAACGTGATAAGGTCCGATTTTTTTTTTTATTTGGGTGACAGCTCCACGCTTCCGTACATATTGCATGTCTTACTAATATAATAAAGTCATAACTGTTAAGGAACAAGAGCAGATCTCTTTGTTTTAAGTGTTTATGTTTTGTGTTTTACTTGTTGTGCAGCCCTTCAATCAGCCATGTGTTGTATTTTTAAAGAGCTATATAAATAAATGTGGTATGGTATAACTCCCATAGTTTCTTCCAGTTCATCTGGCCCGAGTATTTCAGAAAAACCTATGTATGTAGAAACTTTAGGACATAGTTGGAGTCCTATTGTGCTGATCTATAAATGTGGCTGTATTCCAAACTTATAACGTGTTCAAAGTGATGGATGAATATTATTGGCTCTGACCAAGACAAATTGTTGTTGTATCGTTTTTCATATGACCACTCATTTGCTACCAGGACTATGGAAGGAAGTTCAGAACTGAAAATGGATTAACTGAGATTTTAGTCTGTCCTGATGCCAGTTTTAAGAATCAGTAGATAGATCTATTTTCAAAACTTCTCACTAGCTGCGTTTCCATTACCCCTAGAATTGCGCAAAAGCTAAATATCGCAATAAAAAAAACGGTAATGCTAACACCTACATTTAAAATAAAAAACTTTCAAATATTTCTAAAAAAGGTTTTACGCTCTCATGAGGTGGTTTTTCAGACGTGTCGATATAGAAGTATATCGCAAAAGTGTAATGGAAACACTTTTCTCGCATTTATGCTTCACTGGACGTGACGTAGAGGGTCATGTGACTGGTTAATTTCAAATAGAGATGGCGTAGTCTGTGTAGACACAGGAGGACACAGAAATCTTTTTACAAATAATTAAAGAAAAATATAATTGTCATCCTTGATAGCAAACAATGGCGAAATGCAAGAGTTTTACAAAGATTTGGAAATCTCTATCCTCCTCAAAGTAGAGTCTCGCAGGCCGAAATTTTACGAGAATAACGACAAATGCGCTAAACACCATTCAATGGAAACACCTGCAAATTGCAATTACACTTTATCGAAATGTTAGAAATATCGCTTTTATTTTCTGAAATACTGTAATGGAGACGCAGCTGCTTTCTCGTGTGATCAGACTGGTATGTTTACACCACCAACAACAGGGTTAGGACTTGGAACTTTGTGACATTTTTACATGGCATACATGTAATTTGAATGTTCATAATGAACATGTTATGGAATTATTAGGGCTATCAGGTGATTAAAATTTTTATTCAAATATATCACAGCTTACAAATGAATTAATCATGCTTAGTCATGATTAATCACTATACCTAAAATCTGCCCAGAAAGCACAAACCAAAGCTTACTTGGGTTTTTCTTCGCTTCTTTTTTTACATTAGATGATTACTTTAGTCGTAATAATCAGTTCAGTTTTACATAAACTCACGACCTTAAAAAACTCTATCTCATCTGTGCCCCGCTTCTCCTGGTCAGTGCCCCGGCCTGGCCTCCATCTAAGCTTTTCTAGACCTGCCCCTGCAAAGTTGAAGTATAAATCTTTTCTACCACCTGTCAGCTACTTTATTGGAGAGGAGAACTCCCCTGATTTATATCTTAGAACCTGTTTATAATTTCTCTCACTACATTAACGGCCCCTAAATGATCAGACCTGTGTCTCCATCAGCTGCACAGTACTAATGATTTAGAGAAGACGTCCCCTTGTTTTCGTGACAGTGACATGGATCTGACTGACATGAGACTGACAAATGTTGTTTACTTTAGCTAGAACAATACCTTTGGGTAAATATGTGCCGGAGTTAACTGTGAACCGCTAGTTTCTTCCTTCTAAGCTGAACGATAAACAAACGCAACAAGAGAGACGGTGCTAAACTCAACAAGAGAGACGGTGCTAATAACAGTAAAGCGGATCAGCTGTCATGATTCAAGAGAGGGAGGACTATGTAAATTTTTTCTTTTTTGTTGATGTGGGAAAAAAGGCAGGTTTTGAACTCTCTCACAGTAAAGTGAGGGTGTTAATATCCTCACCTGTGACACACTCAAATCCATCCATAATGCTAGCCGACTTACCTTTATCCATCTTGCCTCTAGACACCTCCATGTCCAATGCTGTTTTTTGACAGCCCTAGGAATTATCTTTTTTTTTTTTTTTTTTTTTTTTTTAATAATCGTTTTTCTAATCTTCTTTACTAATAGATTTCAGGTGTTTAATTGATTATTTTCAAGGAAATATCCCTGAAGGCATTATCTAATGTGTAAAACAAACTTTGGTGTCCTAAGGTGATTTTTTTGATGCCATCTGGATTGACGTCTGCTGATTCAACGAATTAGTGACTGACACACCAATTGGATTAGAATGGCTACGTAACCAGCAGCATGGCGGATCAACAGCCTGCCGTAGATTAGATAAGATGCTTAATAATCATTATGAGAATAATGGACTGTTGCAGCAAAAACAGAAAAACAACTCAGAAAGTCAAATAGAAATGCATTAAAATACTCTGCAAGTTCATTAAATTCTTCAGAAAGACTAATACAGCCTGATTAAAATAATACTTTTCGCTAAATCTGATGCAATAAATAATATGTCAGGGTTTAACACAGTACTTACTAACAAGACCACGAACTAAGGTATCATTCAGCTGAACCAACAACTCTTAGAAAAAGCAATTAAATATATAAGTATATATTTACAAAATGAAAATAGAAGTTAATATTTTGTTGATTAATTGGGTAGTCTCGCTTGGAACTCATATTATTTCTGTGTTGGATTAAGTCTCAGCTGCAGTGGGTTTTGAGATCAAACAGTGGACACAAACTTATTATCTAAAGGCCAAACTCATCTGTCACACAGAGCAGAAGCATCTTTTGAAGTTCAGAGAGCAGCTTCATTAAGTCATCCTCACTGCATCAGCCTCTCTCCTTCTCCATCCAACATGTCACCTGTCCCTCCTCCCGTCTTTCTTCCAGCTTGTCTAGGAATCCCCTTTGATCTGTGGTATGACAGCAGCTGCACTCTGCAGCTTCCCAAAAGTCCATTAATCAACTGAGAGAGCTTTGTCTTGCTCACAACACACACACAAACAGTTTACAGATCTCACAGGAATGCATTGAGTTTAGGGTGAGCAACCAGCTGGTCAGTTTACAAGTTAAACCTATAAATTCTGAGAACACAAATAACACTGGGAGAGCATACGAACTATAAAAGAAAAAAAAGAACATGGACACAGATTGATTGGCATATAGCTGAACAACAGGTATTTCAGCTGAGATTTATGGACCAATTACTTTTTGTCTGTGCCTAGTTTATATTTTCGAGTGGCTTTGATGCACAGGTAGCTGTGGTTCAGGTGCATGGGTGAGTTATTCGCTAATAGTGGGGTTGATGAAAAAAATGTTGAACTTCAGATTGTCTGTTTTGTTTTGTGTCATAAGTATAGTCCACAGAATTAACTAAAGAAAGATGCATGGCAGGTCTATGAAGCCTAATAATAATTAAACTAAGGATCACTGTAGTTTATGTGATGCTTTTTACTAACTTTTTAAAAACAGAATATACAAAGTAAGGCAGATGGAAGGAAGGAAGGGAATTTTATTTATATAGCACCTTTCACAGATAAAAACCACAAAGTGCTGTAATAAGAATTACAAATAAACTTAATGAAAAGACAAAGACATAAGAATACACATATACATACACACAGTCATGAAACGATTAACTAAAACACCTGTTTGAAAAAAAAAAAATGCTTTCAACTGCTTTTTTAAAAGAACTGACAGAATCTGACAGAAAAATTTAATGTATTAAATGAATAAACACAACGCTGATAAATCAATGCTATTCTGTTCATTTACGAAACATCAGGGACCTTATGGAAAAACTAAATATAACCTGAAAGTGGACTATTTTCAGAACACCTCCTTAGAGTCTCAGGTAAGTGTTTTCGTGGCAGCTCATGTCTTTTTTAGGGAAGCTGAGCCCCCCTTTAATGCCCCTGTAATTCGAACCCTGGATTAGAGTAAAATTTAGTGCTGAAACTCTTCTGGGCCATCATTGTGTCTGCAACTGGCCTTATGCTGACCCCACGTGTGGCCCACCTCTGGCAAACCAGAGCTGACCCACGGAAGGGATGTCATTCCTTGTGGTGTGTCGGCCAACACTGGACCAGACCAATTTTGTGATGTGGGTAATGACACCAAATTGTAGTGGAGACCCCTATAATAAGAGGAAATGAAAGAAGTATACATAAATAAAGTAACATAAGACTAATAACTCCAATTACATAAAACTAATAAACCCTATTTTATTTATTTTGTTTGCCTCAGATTTATCCTCTGCAGACAGGTTGCCCACTTCTGCCAGCTGAAGTATCCGACAAACTCCATTTTTAACACAAGATTAAAGTTATGAGATTATAGGATCGTTGATACAGTATTTTGCTAGGATCAAGCTTTCCAATGTGGCCACAACACAGTGGACAGGCTAAGTCAAAATTGTCTTCTGGCAGCCATAAGTGGGTTTGAGATGTGATAACAGTCAACAGTGATGGCTCCAATTTTCTGTCTGGATCCTTTTTTAGGATGTAATTACGCTGATTACTGCAAATGTGTTTGTGATGCTGATGCATTATCCTTTTAAGTATTTTGTCCTTTGAAAGCCTAAAAGAACTTCTGAAATTGAATTGAACTGAACTGAACTGAACTGAATTGAACTGAATTAAATTGAACTGAACAGGACTTGCCAGATAATATATGTATATACCAAACCACTTGGGCATAAGATCACTTATGCATCAGTGCTTATGATGTTTTTGCTATAAGTTTACAAATCAAAGTTTTATGTATGTGTAGATGTGAAGTTTTGGATTAGATTGACACATAATAAAAACTATTTCTGATCTGAACAGAATATCTTCTTTAGAATAATAATGACTTAAAAAGTGTCTTAATCTAACACGTTTTCTTTCATTTCTTTTGAAAATGTCCAGCTTAATGCTTTGCATGGCTGGATGTGTACCTTTGTCAGACACAATAATCCCGGCTGTAGAGGTTTGCTGTCATGATCTGTGAATTAGATCGTGCCTATTGTCTGGAGTTGATCTTTATTTTTTCTATTAATATTTTCCATGATCTATGCATCAGTTTGCTTTGCGTCCTGTTTTATTTTCAGTTTCATACCTGTTGTTCATTTGGGTTTGTGTCCTAAGTCTAAAATCTTGTTTCATTCTTTAAGAGCCATATTCTTGTTTTAGCATGGACAATTTGTCCAAGTGTTTTTGCCAAATTGTTTTGGACTGGGCACTTTTTTGGGGGGGGGGGGGTCACATTTGGATTTGGAGTTACTTTTGTTTTCTTTATTACCTGATTTACTACCTCTATTCTCTAATTGAATCTTTGTCGGGTCTGTGATTTTTGGTGGGCTGTCATTTTCTTAGCAGGTTTGTTGTATTCTTTTGATATTTTGGTAATGGATTTAATAGTCTTCTATATGTTATTTTTTGTGTTTTTGTAACCTCTACCCAATCTGTACTTCTCCAGTACTTTGATTTGACCTGTTTGGAGAACCCACTGTTTTCCTGTGCACCTTTCTAGGTGGTGTTACAGAATCTCAACAGATGTGTGCATTTCATGTGTCACTTGTACTAATTATGCGATCTTTGTGGGCAATCAGCTGCATGTGTGCATAAAGAAAAAATAAAAGAAATTTGAAAAACATAAATTTTACTGTCTTGTCATGATTTTATCTGACTGTGCAGATCTACTCTGTTGTAAACAATGCTTCTCTATCTTCTACATCATGTGCCTTTAGGCAGACGTTTCAGGTCATGAAAAGCACGGACTAACAGGCTGAAGAACAGGTTTTTTTGGTAAACAAAATTCTTGGTGCAATATCAAAGGATTGTGCAATATCTGGGCAATATTTGCTCAATGTTAATGTTTGTGTGTGTGATGTTTTCATATCAACTTTAGTATTGTTTTTTATTTATTTATTATTCAACACCTTAAAGACTGGCATTTTCTTAATTTTGTTGTACCTGTACAATGACAATAAAGACACTCAAATTGAAATTCAATGTCCATGGCAATTATCTTTGGCCTGCATGATCATATCTAGTTACTATTTGAGCTGGTCCGCTGATAGATTGCATGCACCACCATAATACTACAAGTCCCAGAATGCACTGCCAGTGCATTGGCATGTCAATCACGGACCGCTGTACACAGCTGGATTTATACTTGCACCTTACTGTGTAAGGTCGGTTACGTGTGCTCTTGCACTGGAGCGTAGAGGGTACGCATCATTTTGGTGTTGTGTTAAAGTTTCTCTTCCTAATCTGAAGGTGGCAGCAGGGTGGAATCGGTTGGTAAACTCAACAGATCAGAGTATTTTTTTCATTTGATAGTTCACTTCAGTTGCCATAGGTATTTCCTGTCAACTTGATCCATTGGGTTTTGTTTTCTAAAATGGCGGTTACCACAAAAATTCAGCAAGACGATCCAGAAATCCAGAAACACGTAATCCCAAACTGATCCAATCACAAGGGAGTACTTCAGCGTAACCGTCTGCGTAGCACAGGTCTGGAAGAGGTGTGTGTCGAGCCTCCGTGGTGCCTATGGCGGTATCCCTAACCGACTTTGCGCAGATGCCGTGTGAGTATAAATCCAGTGTACCTCATTCGTTCTGTGGTAGTCAACTTTAAACAAACCATCTCCTCAAAAAGTGGCTAAATGAAAAGTGGACTTTAAAACAAAACAGAGTACATGTTTGCAGCTGTAAAGGGCAAAGCTGTGTGTCTTCTGTGTGGAGACAGTGTGGCTTTAATGAAAGAATACAATGTAATATGACCCTTTGAAACTAAGCATCACGACAGATACAGACATCTGGACAGGAAACTAAAGGCTGTTTCATACTCTGCAAGAAGCGAGAACTTTTTTCTTGTTCTCGAGGCCACAAGAACAAATCAAGAACAAGAACATTTCCCCTGATGTGAGGATGAACAGATAGTTTCATGAACAGCTGTACGAGGTGGTGAGAAAGTATGTAAATATATACAACATGTGGCATTTAAAGATATAGACACCGTCGCCTGCCACGGATGAAAGTTATAGTTAAATATGAAATAATACAGTCACTTAATTGCACGTAAAACCACAGACATATGCATTGAAAAAATACGCCAGGCTTTAAAGTCAATAGCTTATCATCCTGAGACTAGTGAGCATCACGGAGTAAAAACTGACCTTTAATGCAATTTCATTTTTTTGCATTTTCATCATTCTGCTAAAAAAAATGTTATAAGAACAGTAACAGTAAAAAAAAGGTAAATAGGTTTCAAAAGAAGGTTTGTCACACAAGAGTTTTGCATCTGCAATGACTTATTTTCAGAAAATCCTAATACATCCTAGAGAGTCATAACATTGAATGCGGTACGTTTATGGCAGACACAAATAACCACAAGAACAAAGCATTTACATAAAGATACCTCAAGAAAGACAGGATTATAAAGCTCAAAGCAAAATCATGCTGTCAGATTACATGGTCCATCTGCCATCTGTTCTTAGAAGCAGTTCTTTGATTGGTCAGCAGGATGGAACGGTGATGATCACACAGTGATGCATAGGTCTGTTGATCCAGTCTGTCAAACCTCAAAGCTTCTGTAGATCCGTAGCGAGTGTGCAAGATCAGTATCATCAGGTTGTTCTTCTGTGAGGACATTTTTCAGATAAGATTGCTGTAGTGGACACTAATCCCTCTTTGATGAACATACGTTTTAATCCCTGAGCCACCCACTGTCATTTGAACACACAATGCACAAAGAAAATTAACAACAGGAAAGAAAATAGTGGAGAGAGAGATTTAGACAGAGAGATAAGAGTGTGAAATGCCACAGAGAAAGAGCAAGACATGATGAGAATTAACCATGAGAAACTATCAGGACAAAGACCTTTCGGCCTCACACATGCACTTTCCCTCGCATGTACATTCCCAGGAAATGGATTAGTGAGTTGGGCTGTTTGGAGGCAGATCGGATGAAATGGTGATTCACCGTTTCTGCTCAGAGATGCCCTAAGGGCTGTTCCTGCGGGTGTGTGTATGCATGTGTGTATTTATGTGCATGTGTCTCATTAGAAAGAGGAAACCAGCTCTGGGGAGGCGATGTTGCCACAGACCTTGTTAGAAATTTTCGAACCTTGTGATACTTTAGCCATACAAACACAAACACACATTTATACACACACACACTCACACAGCACAGACAAACACTGTATTTTGTTGGAGGGCAATACTTGATGCTCAGATATAATAAGCCATATTTAGTGGGTTTGTGTGCGCTTGTGTGTGTGTGTGTGTGTGTGTGTGTGTGTGCGTCTCCTCTTTGTGAGCAATAAGGGATGACGTAACTAAGGTGAAATTCTAGTGAAGATGGAGCAACCAAGGTGAATAAATGACAGCTAATATAAGTTAACTGAGTATTTCTTGTTAGGGTACAAGAGCTTCTAACTTTTTTGCTTAGTACTGACTCTGTCCATACCAAAAATAAATAAATAAAAACAGAACAAGGACCATGATGACAGGTATATGTCATCCATCCATAGGTGAGGTAACAGAGGTAACAAGTCCAAAAGGGAACCACAGACATCATTCTCCTCAGCAACACTCTCCACCTTGTTGTCTGGGATCCCAAGGTTTTCCCAAGGATATAAATCCCCCCAAGTGTGTCTTGGGTCTGCCTTGTGGTGTCCTTCCATTTGAATGTACAGAGGAGCAGTGGCTCTATTTCAAATCCAATCCCCATTAATTTAGCTCTTCATCCTATCCCTAAGGCTGAGCCCAGCCACAATTAGAAAGAAACTCATTTCAATCACTTGTATCCAGAATTTCATTCTTTTGGACATGACTATAGATGAGGGTTAGAACAATGCTAGACCAGTTAAACAACCTTTCGGCTCAGCTTCCTCTTTAAAACCTTCTCCGAATATCTTATTAATGTGGATGAAGCCATAAACCTGTCCGTCTTTTATTTTCCAACTTCTTCATTGTGACCAAGATCATAAGATCAGTAAACTCTTCCGGTTAAGAACCATGGACTTGGATTTAAAAGGGCTTCCTTTTATCCCACAACTTCATACTCAGCTGAGCTGAAGGTCAGCCTGTATGCATATAGAGCCCTAATGGTACACACTTATTCTCTAAACAACTTGTACTAAAAATTCAAAGGCACCACTCTCCTGGTCTGATTAATTATACAGTCTACTTTCTTGACAGCAGGAGACATGTCTTCCCCTCTGTGTGCAGGTAAAGTAACCCTGTGAAAGACTAAAGTCTTTCTAGATTGTGAATTGCTGTACATATATGTAAAACATGCTAAATTAAATAAAAAGAAATTGAATTAAAAATACTTTATTTGTCCAGAGAGAAGTTACAATGTTTAGTTTTTTTTTTTTCATTATATTTTTATATGATTTATTTATTTTATTTTTATTTTTAATAAAAACAATGACAATAATTAATTAGGAGAAGATATTGTCATGTTCTGGAGTGTGATGTCTGCTGGCAGAAATGATCTCCTGTACCTTTCTTGTCTTCCAAAGCCTCACA
Source organism: Melanotaenia boesemani (assembly GCF_017639745.1). Taxonomy (NCBI): domain Eukaryota; kingdom Metazoa; phylum Chordata; class Actinopteri; order Atheriniformes; family Melanotaeniidae; genus Melanotaenia; species Melanotaenia boesemani. The sequence goes on along the minus strand of NC_055683.1, from coordinate 19,646,019 downwards.
CTGAACACACATTGTTTATTCACTGCGTTGTGTTAAGGACGTGAAGATACTTCCATTATTTTGAGAGTTGAGAGTTGTTGTTTATATGTTACGTATCATTCACCTTTCTCTGTTACTGCTTTATTATCTGTTCTTCTGTCTGCACTTGTTTTAATGAATCTGTTTATCTTGTAGTTTGAATTCTGTATGTGTGTTCGCACAAAAATTCCTGTCTACAAACATGTACAAATGGCAAATAAACTATCTGATCTGATCAGCTTGTACTGTACTTTCCATGGTCTTAAACGAGTCCAGAGTACATAAAGAAATCACTTGAGCAGCACAGCCTCCGAACCAGCTTGAAAAAATTTTCTTAAAAAATTACCTTGACGGTAAAAAAAAGTTGACTCTGTTTTAAAAATCACGACAGAACAGTCAGACCTACTACAACTTGCTGCCACCTTGCGGTGCTTTCCAGAATGGAGTGTATTTGTACGCTAAGCAAGCTTCAACTTCACACACAACATCCCTGCAACAATGCAAAGGGAGATTTGTAAGTGGATGATAAAGCACAGAGAAAAATCCTTGTACAAATGTCCATGCCAGTCTAAACAAGTACAAATGATCCAAACATACTTCTGTGGGTTCTCTGTTGCAAACACTTGTCTCCTTGTTTATAGTGAAGGCCAGCATCATTAATATGATGAACAATCTAAGCTGTTGGCTACTATTGGTTGTGTTGGTGCTGCTGTTGGTGCTTTAGCTTTGCTCTGCTTGGAACTAACAGAATCAATGTATACAAAGATTTGCTTTGTGGAGTGTGAGAGGAACCTAAGTCTTATAAATGAAGATAGTCCAGGGGAGCCACTGTCTGTGCTTTTTTTAACCCATGCTTCCATGCAATGTTTTTTTTTTTTTTGTTTGTTGTCTTTAAGCTGGTTTCAGCCAATCAGCATTTAATTAACTCATGCCATCATCTCTAAAACACATGCCTCATTATCCTTTGAGAAAACTGAGTGTGCACAGATAAAATATTTGTTAAGTTGGCTGAAAGCAATACAGATAGATAGCTCTGTGCAAGAAAAATCAAACTCTGAGTTAACATTTCCAGTCATGGTCCTCGCAAATAATTTAGTTAGCTCATAAGTGCTTCATCATGCTCTGCAGAGCTCCGATACTGACTGGTTTATTTGAATAAGCTGTTTTTGGAGTGAGGAACATGGGCTCAAGACCATGGCTAGAAATCAATGATGTAAATATGGCAGTTAGAAAGAAATTTAGCTGTAAACATTGTTGATGGATCATTACTGCTTTTGTAAACCTGTGCTATTTGCCAGTTATTGGAGAAAAAAAATTATACAATTAAAATAATAAAATAGTAATCTTTGTTACAGTAACAGGAACTAACAAAAAACACCCAGCTCTTTTGACAAATATAAAATGTAAAGACAGACAAATTTAAACCCTGATTGGTATCAAGGACTCCTCCAGATGGTAGGGAAGAGCAGGATATTAACACTGAATGGGGGTGGATTGTGGAGCCCTCAGCGAGAAGGCAAGAGGGTTAAATCTCTTTGATTGGAATGCACAGCTGCACAAGGACACACACGTGCACGCACATGCATATTGTTACACAGCTGAGCATGTGAGGAATGTGCAGGAGTTTCTAGAAGTGTATCAAGACTTCACAGAGCTGTGTGAGTCAGCACTGGAGGTCTGCGTCTTCCTGTCTGCCTCTCATCTTTGTATTTATCCCTGTCATCTCCAGCTCATCTCACTCTTTCACTGTCTCACTTTTATTAGTGTGTCTCAGAGCAGCTTGCACTTGGTCTCAACACACTTTCTTGCGTGTCTCACTATGTCTGTCTCCCTGCAGGAGCTCATAATTTTGCAGTCGATGCATACTCATCTGACAGCTGTTGTAGACACACTCAGTGGAGTGGAAAGTAAAAGACAAACACAAAGTGACGGTAAAAGACAGTAAGTTGCACAAAGAGAAGTTATAAAGGTGGATAAAACCACCTAGAGAAAGCTACCTGGATATACCACCCACTATATTTTAGAGTCCTTCAGCTTAAAAAAAAGAAAAAAAAATCACAGACTGTAAAATTTTATTAAATGATACTTTTCTATCAAAAAGGGTCATTTATATAAAAAAGAAAAAGGCAAAATTGTGAAACATATTTCTGCCACAAGCTGCTCACACTCACCTACTTCTATTATATGTATCCCCACAAATCTCACTTAGTATGTCTGGATAGATATAATAAATAATGTGTTCTAAAGTTCCAGTCATAAGAAATGATCTCACTTTCATTTAAGATTGTCCAGTGTCTCTGATGCAAAAGAAAATAAAGGAATAATTTCTGAGTACTTTTCCTCTCATCAAAGGTCCTACTTAAAGACTTTCAGGTCATTTCATTCAGTTAGGAAACATCCTAAACAAAAAAAAAAAAAAAGCAAAAAAGGGGACATCTTAGATGTCCCATAGTCTCCATCCACCTCTTACCAGGTCTGTTTGTAGCAGCAACAGATATATACTGTATATATATATATATATGTATATAGACAGATAGATAGATAGATAGATAGATAGATAGATAGATAGATAGATTCATACATACATGCAGTACCTGTCAAAAAGTGAGAAAGTGTGTCCAAACTTTTGATTAGTTTTCTATGAGAATTAATATTTATATATTAATTATATAACATATATAATAAACCTACCCAGCCCTGTGATCCTGTTTTAAACCTTTACAATTTGTACCAATTTCTTGGTCTATTTGACAATCTTTTGTTTACTCACAGTGAATATCTGAAGATTGCCATGGTGGAAAAAGAGAGGAAAAAAACAAACAAAAAAAAAAAAAACTTGACCCATCAGTGTTTAAGATATTCTCTAAAAGCGACAACATTTTAATTTTGGAGACATTTTCATGTTTCTAGTTTCCAAGTGGTGAAAAAGAAAAACGGTATTAAACATCATTTGTGAGTAATGTTCCAAAATAATTTGGGAAATTTGATTGACTAATTTGTGCCTCAATGAGACAAAGACAGTTAGATTTAATTTTGAATAATATTAAACAAACAACACCAAAAGAAGGAGTCCCACAGATTAAGTGCATCTGCAATGACTTAAGTCATCAAGTCAACTCTTTGATTCATTTCCCTCCCTCACAGAACACTTCCTGCATATCAAGCATCGTTTAACATTAACAGTTGGCTTTTTGAGGCATTTTTTTTCCTACTTTGCCAGTAAATTAATTATCTGCTATTCATTTGCTGTCTCTATATTATGCATTTTCCCAAAAAATCCACCTACAAAAACCACAAATACAACGTTTTTACATCATCATCCCATTATAGCTCACCTTTGATATTTGTTAAACTGTAAGTGTAGAAAATAACATGCTTTATTGGTCAACCTGATCCGATAACAAGTTGTAAAACAGGAAGGACGGTCCACAAAAAAAGGTTTACATGAGCAAAGTTGTCCTTCCTCAGTCTCTACTGCAATATCGCTACAGTTGCGTCACTGATGATGTTTGTAGTCCTGCTGTGGTGATGTTGATATGTGTGATGTAATGTTGTTAACTGTCACCACTGTTGGGCTTGGTGGGTAGTGTCTGACCTTCACGTGATCAGTCATACATCTGATTGTCACACACCTACCAACAGCAGAATATTACAGACATATTATTCAGGAGCACATGTTTTAGCTGTATTGCTCATGGTTTGAAGAAAGTTATTCATTTATAAACTTACATAACGTTAGCTTAATTTGACACAAATATAATTACATAGGATAACAGGCTAACATCTTTGCCTGGCAAAAACAACAGGAAGGAATGTCAATGTAGACAATCCTGCTGTGTGTTCTTTAGCTATGTTGAACTTAGACGTGGAACACTGGATTAAGGATCCTATTTAAATAAATAAATAAATAAGTTTTGTTAATGTAATTGTTCACCTGCTGGTGTCATTAAAATCTGAATAATACTATAGGCCTATGTAAGGAAAACTTTATAACTGAACCATGGATTTTGTTCTGCAGTTTAACATTGTGCATTTTTTTTACTACATATTTACAGTGTAGGTATTGGGAAAGTTTTTGCCCGGTTTGGAAACAGTGTATATGTAATAAAATATCAAAGAAGAGGCTGAGAGATGCTTTTAAACATAACTAGGTTTACTGATCCTATTGTGACACATCAATGTCTCACTCATGCACTCTATGTGTCAGTGCGGTTTTTATCTTTTACTTCCCACCATCTCTCTCACTCCATCTCACTGTGACTTTGATCACCTTTATTCTTTTGTATTTACTCTCTTCCCTGTTTTGGTCTCAGCTTCTCTGTCTCTGGATCGGTTTGAAGTCTACCAGTAGGGGTGTATGTGGGATGCAACCTGCAGGTCTTTGTACTGAAAATGAGTTTTGTTTATATAGAGAGGTTTACAGGCAGTCAGCTCCTCTGTGTGTTTGTGTGTATTCAGTTTTATTTTCAACAGATAAAAACAGACAGGGTGCAGACACAACATAATCGCACTTCAGATGATGCAGAATCCAGGAGAAATGTTGACTTGTAGGACTTTTTTATTTATTTATTTATTTTTTATTTATTTATTTATTTATTGCAGCAGATCATATCCTTTACATGTTTTAGTTTTTACCCATCAGTTATTAGAGTAAATTATTAGTGTGATTGCTTTCAAAAGCCATAGGTATTGCAGTAATAGATGACTATAGTCTAATCTGTAATGAGATGCCTTTAGAACTTTTCTAAATGTCATCTAAATATTTAAATGAGGCATTAAACTAACACTGGCAGGACTTTGATAATTTCAGGTTCATCCCACTGGTCACTAAGACCCTTTATCTGAAGCAGAATTGTATAACCCCTTCTCAGAGGGGTTTATGTGTTAATGTTTAAAAGAGATTGTCTCACACCATCAGGTGCTGCAGCATCTCCTGTCAACCCCCTGTCTAAAACATTTGGCTTTACAAAATCTTTTAGACATAGGGTTGCCACCAGACACATGTTTTGTAAAGGTGTTAAAAGGCAATATGGGCAACCGAGGGAAGAAAAGGCTTTATACCAAAGATGCTATATAACAGGATAAAGAAAACGATATTAACCAAATTTTGCACATTTTAAGAAAAGTTGTACTTGAACTTGTGCAGTCTTCAAACAAAACTGTTGGGTATCTCACTAAACCAGACTTTAAGTCCAAAACAAATAAAACCAAAACTGAAAATGAAGCCCAAAATGAAGAGAAAAAAAAAATGCCTTCATTAATAGAAATGCTCATGGACAAACATGCATGGGCTTCCAGCATTCAAATTTTAAAGCTAATATGAACAAGAACTATGGTGCAAGTAAAGGACAAAGACTGTGTATTCTACTAAGATCGGTTAGCAAGAAGTTATTTACTTTGCTGATATTTAGTATATACAGTAAGATTTAAACTGAATGACGTAGCATTCTCCAAATGCAAACAGACCTTTTTGGAAAAATATAGAAATAGAGGGTATTCATATTTTCTGTGATTTAACATTCACTTTTAAATAAATCCTATCAAATTAGTTGGTTAGCAGCCAAGCTAGCTTGAAGCTTGAAAATCTGAAAAGTGCTGGCGTGTTACAAGCCAGTCGGCATCTTGCACCTTGCATTCTTGGTAGTAAATTTCCAACCATAGTAACACTCCAGGTGTACATTGCATCTGCACGTTTCAAGCACCGCTAACAGTTAATGCTACAAAAAAAACAAAAAAAAACATGTATTAACATGTATTAACTTTAAGCAAGTCAAGCAAGTGAAGGCTAGTCAAATGGTCTTTCAGTCACACACACAATGACGTGGTTATCTGCAGACAACATATATGACTGAGCTGCATGACTGGGTAAGCTCTGTAGCATGGCAGATTTTCTTATAAAGCTGTTGGTAGTGCCACTCTAAACTTCTGTATGCATGTCTGCAAATGTGCTGGTTTGTGCAAGATTATGCAACTGTTTCCAATTTTCTTGTTTTGTTTATGAATGCACTGATATTTATCCTTCTACCATAACATAATTAGAATGATTACTTTGACATGTGGCTTGGCAGAAGATTGTAAACCACCAGATAGCTTCCCATCCATGCAACATCTCCTGCAGAGTCATATTTGGTTCAGTGACACATTCTTCTCAGCTTGTATTTAATAAAACATCAAGATGTGCATATTTCATTGTCCTCATGCAAAACGTGACATACACTTATTTGTGCACATGTACAGAACAGGAGTGCCTGTAACTTGGGCAAGCCTCCCACAAAGAAGCATGCCACACTGGGTATCCCCTCCTCAAATGCGTCAGAAGGCATAATGACTAGACGCCAGCCAGCAAAGACAAAAGGGAAAGGAACAAATGAGTAAACCATGGACATATCTGAGGATAAGGTGGGACAGAGTGGAAAGAAACAGATTAAGGTGAAATCTTTATGAGCTGCCTGAGACTTGGATGTATTTACTCATTACTTTGGAGACGTCCTTGATGTCTTTGTTGTGTTTTGTGGCATGCATCTTGAGAAATCTCTTGTGAATCAAGGAGTTATTTGACATTATTTTACTTACAGTTTCTTTCAAATGTTTAATTTTTAATTTGTGTTGTAGGTGATATAATATGCTTTCAATTCAGATATTATTTTATTGGTGCTAATACAACCTGTTTCTACAATCATGTACTGTACAGCACGTTTGCTTCACTTGGTTAAGATGCAGACAAACATTGCAGACATACAGGTACAAACTAAGAAACATTTTAATCTAACTGACCTCTCATTAAGTGTAAAATGTTATTGTTTATCTTAAATTTTATATATTTTTTCATTTACAACACATCACTTTGCTTTCCTTTCTTTGCTGTGCTGCACTTCTAAAATCCCACTAAGTAGGATCGAGTGATGAGAGATGAGACACAGATGAGAAAAGCAGGAGGATGCGGCTGGATGATGAAAGTGTGGGAGTCAGAGTGAAGAGGAGGATGGAGGATGATGGGATGGGGGGGGGGGTGGGGAGTTGGTTGGAAGAGCCAGCAAATGGAAGGCAGATATGTCCGTCTGAGGACCGAGTTATTGATCGTCTGTGAGAAACACAAACATTTACACTGATTTAGACCAGTGGCGACGCATATTGCCTAAATGAAATTTACACAGTGTGAAATGAAAGATGTTTTCTTTACTCAACATATAGTACAATCTTTCATTTGTTCCCTCGTGAGATTGCAACCACATGTATTGTATTGAAGTGTTGTGAATCAGCAGTATAGTTGGAAGCTTGAGAGAGATTATGTTGAGTAATAAAAGAGAAACAAGCTGACAAAATCGGATGCATTTCTTCTCTGTGGGAGACAAGCTGCAATACTTACACATAACACTTTGGTAAAGAGATGCCTGGAGCAACAAAAATGTATTTTGCTAGTTCAGGTTTGGCTGGATCTCAACTAATATGAGTTACATAAAGAGTAAAAAGGGGGTTCTTTGAGCAGCTGAGCTGGGCTTGACAGTGAAGCCAACATTTAGCTAAAATCTCATGAGAGCCATTTTGGGGCCAAGCCCATAATAATGAGGATAAAACTCCAACTGTGCATGAGCGAGTGACTGGAAAGAGAAACAGACCGGTGGGGGAGAGAGACAGGTGTCAGGGAGGGGGTGTGGTGCAGAGCTTGATCTGTCAGCATGCCCCTAGCTTCTGCTCACAGCTGAGAATGAATGGACACACAAACACACTGGGGGTATTTAACTCCTGTTATGACTTCCATGGTTCAGCATGTTGGGTTTTACTTTTGAAAATGAAATGTCACGTTCCACAGACAGATAAAACTCCAGACAGAGATTTATTTTCTAGCTCTCCCAGACTGCTCTCGTATAATTGCCATCATGAAAAAGAAACTGTAATCAATCACAACCCTTTCATACGGACTACATTTTCTCTCTTATTCTGTTCTTCGTTGCTGTTGCTGCCATTTCTATCTTTGAGCATGGTAAATGATTGGGTTTCTATCTTTGAAATATTTTCACTTGCATTGTTTTCTGAAAATAATATAGTTTGTGTACATGCATGTCAGTGGAACTAATTCTGATAAGGTCTCTAAACGCTCCTTGGTATCAGTCATGTATGAATTTCAATTATCCACAACTTTTGGGGCTCTCCATTAAGCACAAAATAGCCCACATCATAATACAGGCTATGCACCTTTGTATGAACTACAGATTAAATGAAGTTTATATAGAGTGTCTACAATCCTGTTTGTTTTAGGTTTCCCTGCATCAAACAAGCCTTTGATTGGCTTTTAAAGATGTGGCTTCTCAGTCAGAGTATTATATTGAGTATTGAATGAGAGCATCGACCTTCCAGTTAATTCTTGATCAGCTTTATTCTGAAAAGTTTGGCAGCACATTCACATCAAAGAGCCAACTATATATAAATTTTTTTCCAGTGTTACTAAAGCTTTCAAATAATATTTAAACTGAGCAAGAAGGCACCAAGGCAAAGCTAAAATTGGATTACATGTGATGCAATTACTACAGACTGTGTTTTAATGAATTACAATGATCAAAAAGATAAACTAACTAGTAAAATTAAACAGACTGTCACTGGAAAACTTTTCAAAATTGCCTTATGTTGGTGGATTTGACTTTTTCTTTGTTTTCTACTTGATCTTCTACACTATAACTTTTATGTTGTATTTCAGTTCACTGCTTACTTTAACTTGGTTCAAAGTTGCCGATTAGCTTTTTAACAACTTTAAAAAACATCTTGGTTTGAATTAAAAATTTACCCTTTTCTGTCACATTGATGGGTGAAGAAAAAAAGGACCCAAATGCTGAATGAGGCAGGCAGACAGACATTGGAAATTTTGATTTATTTAAGAGACATAAGGATTTGGATAAACCAGTGCATACCCAAAACTAAAAGAAGCCAAAGCTCAGAATCAGACCAACAGACTAACCAAGGCTGTAGGTCCAGGAAAATCAGGATAAGTAAGAGGACATTGGCAAATAGCAGCAAACATGACAAGCAATGTACTGGCAGAGTACTGGGGAAGTTGGGCAGAAGATGTGCTGAGGGAGTAGTGATGAATGAGGAGCAGGTGTGATAATCCGAAACCAAGAATCAGGTGAGCAACAAAACCAAAACCCATAACCAAAAAGAGCTCCTCCCAACATCTAGATTCAAATACGCCAGTCAGCAAAGATAATTCAGGTAACAGCTGAGTCATAAACTGGATATATTTTAGCCCTAAGTAAACTAAATTACTGGCTAAACTCAGTCAGAAAATAGTAGTTTAATTGTAAGGTGTTTGTTTAAATGTAGCCATAGCAACTAGTAGTATCCACGAGGGTCGATGGTTATGTTGTAAAAAGCTATTTCAGCATATTACGTGATCATTATATAAACCTAACTATGTAATTTTGATTTCTTTCTAGTCATGTTTAAGTGTTGTGTTTTTAACTGAATGTATCACATAAATTGTTGGTTGTTGGCTTTGAGCTCATGTCATGTGCCCATTAATATCTGAAGGTATCACAGCATCCATTTTCCCCACTCCTGCCTCCTTATGAGGAGTCTGTTACTTCTTAAACAAAATATTTGAAAATGATGTCTGATGCTCTGATGTGGAAAAGTTCATGAGTTATATTTTCCTGCCCTCACCTGTAGGGGGCATTATTTTACAGGATGCCATTATGAGTTGTTTATCATGACCGCTTGATCGCTTGGAGGAGCTGTAGCTGTTTAATTCACCTGGCACCACTGCAAGTAAGTCACCGTGTTTTCTGTTTGGTGTGAGGCTTAACTGTTACCCCCAACTTTACTTTGCAAAGATGTTTTTCATCCAGACGTGTGTTACTTTACTGCCAATATGGTTTGATTTAATCACAACATACTTTCCATGCTCCTTTTATATTTTCATTGAATTAATTAAAATAATTGACCCAGTCACGCACTCATTATAGCTATTGCTATGGACAGCCAAAATAAAGAGTAATGGGCTGTATGGATAAAAGCAGGAACAACAGGATCAAGAAAGAGTCATCCCCTAAAGACTTTGTTAGGGTGTTGGCTTGCCAGTGCACTTGGCCATTCTGTAAAATTATGTGCAAAAATTAAACAATATAATACTGCGTCCTTTTCAAGATCATATGCTCAGCATTTTACACTTTATTCATACAGTAAAAGGTTGATAACATTACTCATAGTAAATAGACTGCCCCTTAGATTCAACTCGAGAGCTTTTTTTTATATATTTATAAAGGAAAGAAGATGTGCTTTACATTTCCAACAATAAAATAAAATAAAATTAAATTAAATTAAATAAAATTAAAACCAATAGTTTGCCTGTCTATCCCATCATGGGTAATGGACTGTGTCATCTTCAAACACACACACACACACACACACACGCACACACACACATGCAAATACAGATTTGAGGTATATGAAACGCTTAGCTTGGCTCCACGTGCGTTTTTCGCTTACATGAATCTGTGCGCGCGTCTCCCACGGTGTGAAACGATAGCCTGACGCCACGTCATGTGTCAGGGCTTCAGGTCCTTGGCCAAGTTTTTCCCCCCTAGATCATTCGTGGTGCTTCAGCGCAGTAGCCTAACCCACTTGGTCCGACCCACCCGCGCGCATCTCCGCTCCACGCTGCGTAACCAACACCTCAGCGAGGATGGACGGGTGGATGGACGCATGGATAGATGCTCCCGTTTAATCAAACGCGCAAGTCAAGACCACTTCAAGTGACTTCCTTTACTTCTTCCAGTGATTTCCAACAACCACAGGATTGCCTTTGATCCCTAACACAGAAATAAAAGGAGAGTTCTTTTGCTGAGAGGGGAGGAAAGGAAGAAAGAAAAGAAAGGGAAGGTCCGGGTTGCTGAGGCTGGGTGCGCTAGAACGACGGAAAGTCACGGATCATGCTTATGGGAACTCCCGATTCCGTTTCGATAAGGTATTTTAACTCTTATGAGTTGTTCTTCTTACATTTAACATGACAATAAAAAGCAAATCCAGTAGTGAATGCACTTCTTAAAGACATATATATATATATATATAAAACATAGATGACGAGCGCTCAGTTCCCTACGGCGCTTTTTGTTTCCTTGGGCACAATTTAAAATGTCTATACGAGCACTTTCCAACTGCTATTCATATCAAAGTATGTTAAATAATCCCCCCCTCTTAAATGATCACAAAATCAGTTCAAGAAGGGATACAATTGCCTTAAACATCAGATGCGCTTTTCTTTTTTTCTATGTAGCGGTAAATAACGGACAAAGCCCATTAAAATGGTAGGGAAAAAAAAAAAAAAAAAAAAAAAACGAGCAACCTTGAAACAGTGGGGACTCTTTTACTATCTTGGCTAATGTTTTGTTCTACACGTTATCCCACTTATTAGAATAAACAGGATTAGTGTTGCGTATATTGCCTTTTTCTCCCTTTTTGGCGCATTCCCTGCCCACCATTGAGTGGTGTGGGCTAAAAAACGTTCTCTAGACCAGAGACGGAGCGGTCCATCTGTTCAATCACATAGCAACAGGAAGAGAGAGGGAGACAGAATGAAAAAAAAAAAAAAATCTTACTACTTCCATGTTATATTGTAAATTCGTAGCACTCAGGGTTATTTTCTTATTGCGCTGTATAGCCAGTGTAATGCAAGTATTTGAGTCACTGAAACCACTCAGTTTTCCAACCAGCTATCAATTGTGTTTCTGCTGTGAAGACTGAGTTGTCATATTAACATGCGGTTTATGTAAGACTCTGACAATGTGATAAAGTAAAGGTCTCTAATGATGACTGAAAAGGATAGAATGAAAAGATCTTGAAGACTGTAAAGGAAGGTCATTTAAAGACTAGCTGAATAAAGAAGGGGGTGTTTATTTGGTTGATTGTGTGATCTCTCTTTCCTAAGCTGATCTCATTTGCCCCCTCCTCCTGTTTTCCTCTGTCACACTTCCTGCTCATCTCTGCAAATTGATCTCTGCTCCACCTGCACGCCTGGCCTCTGCCTCTCCCACTTTCCTTTCCCTTCCCTCTGACCCTCCCTTAGAGTGGCTCTGCCTGATGCTCTATCATGACTGATGGCGAGGGGAGAGCGCGCTTTCAGTACGCAGAGTGCCAGGAGCAGGGGGAGGTGCAGGAAGACGTGAGGGTTGCTGTATCAACGCCACATAGGAGCGACGGCCCAGGTCATGATGTTGACCCAGGAGGAGGCTGGGATGAAGAAGGAAAGGACGAGGAGGTGGAAGAGAGGAGAGGGAGGAGTGGCAGTGGTTGGGGAGAGGGAGGAGGAGGAGAGGAATGGAGCCCTGAAGTTCAGGAGTGTGAGGAGCAGGAACCGGAGCTGGAAGTTGGACCAACTGTGGGAGTTCGCATCACAGCTCCTATTCGAGATCCAGACTGCGTCTCGGAGGAGGAGGAGCAGCAGCCGTACCCAGCCCTGGCTCCTGTAGCCTTCTTCTGTTTAAAGCAAACAACAAGGCCTCGCAACTGGTGTCTTCGCATCGTTTGTAACCCATATCCTTTCATACGTTGGAAATCTAACACTGACAGCTGGTATAGCTAAATATGTGATGAGTCCTCTGTGTGTGAGTATGACCATTACATATATCGCTCAATTTACACATCCAAAATACACAACACTCAGGTTTATGGTTTTTAAAGCTTTGGATTATCCATGTAAAGGTATCAGCTTGCATTTTTCTGCTTGGTTAAACAGGTGCCACACTGGTGAAATCTGAGAAGTCATTTGTTCAAACAAAGCAGAGCCATTTTTGGGTATAGGAGATTAGTAATGAAGTGCATAACTTCCCTTTAGTGTTGGTGCAGTTTGCTTTTTCTGAGTGTGTGTTCTTCAGTGATGCAATATTTGGACTGTTTTCAATTATATAGTTTTTCTATTAATTGGTTTGAATGTTGGTTGAATAGTTAAAGGATTGTTTGTGTAACCAAATCCACTGAGTTTGTTATTTTTGTTTGCACAGTGCATTTAAAGCGGAGGTTTAGCCTACAGAGGCCTCAGTAACAGTACTAGTTAAAGCTGTTAAGTCTAAAAAAATTCCTTTATTTGTACAATTTTATGCCACTTTATAGTTTATGAACCCACTCCTAATCGGTCAGTTTCTCTCACTTTGACACAGCCAAGTCTGTATATCTCATGCTTGGATTGAGACATCATCTTCATTAAAGTGAACAAACGAATGGGAATGAAAAAAGGCAAAGTACATCTCACCATTACTGGGTTTGACTTGCATGTTTGAGTACGGGTTAGGTTTGCATTTTTCCCCTGGGTTCCTAGTGTGTAATCTTCCATTGTAGAAGCGTAAATTAAGTATTGTTTCTGAGGTTATAGTAAATCCCTGCAAACATTTTATGTAATTTTATGCAAAAAGTCCATCATACGTATTTACTTTTGGGAAACTAATGAAGTCAAGTGAAATCACTGATTCGAAAATGTAGATATGCCAGTTCATTTGTCAATTAAGCATTACAAGAGAAAACCTTTGTGCTTACAGTATCCGAGAATGTCAGTATAATATTCATAAGAGCAATTATGGACTATATACCTCCATCAAACATTAATTTGAAAAGTTCTGAATTCGGATTTAGATCATCATTTGAATCACATATAAATTGGGCCATGCTCCAACTCTAGCAATTTTTACATGTAAGTGCGACTATAACATTTAGAGCAATCCTGCTAACAAAATAACCAATAGACAAACTTATTAATCATGAATTCCCAATTCTCTTTTTGAATTAATTCTCTTGCTTACGTCCCCTTGGCTCTGCAGATCAAAGCTGAGAAGATACTTAAATTGAATTTAACCTTAGACCTGTTGACAAGCACTTATGTTACTGTACATGATATAACTGATTAATATGTAAAAAATAAAATGTTTTTCCCTTAATAATACTTACTTCTTTAACCTGGCCAGTTGTACACACTTAACTTTTCTTTTAAATTATCTTCCCTTATCTTTTTCTTTGTTATTATGCTCACATAAAGCTGTATTTTTAAAATGTAAGCTGTTCCCAACAGGCATCTCCTTTACTCTTCATCTCTTAATTTTGATAGTTAAAGCCCAATTCTGGATGATTGACATTGTCATCTGCTGCCTCCAGTGATCAATGATTGGCCCAAACAACCCTGATTGGAGCATTTTTTTTATTGTTATTGTTCCTCAGTCGAACATCCTGCCTGCATAATTTTCAGCTGTGGGATGTTTTACCACACTTCAGCACAGACGGAACTGAACAATATGTTCATCCAGAAGCATCTTGAAGATGAATGACTGAAGTACTATTTTCACTTTTGATGCCGTTAAGTAGGTGGCGTATAAAATATCCCCTTGTGTACAATTGTGTATCAAGAACTGAGAATATAAAAACAGAATTGCAGTCTTAAATGCCAAGTAAACCTCTTTTTACTGCCTAAAAATGACCTATGCATTAACAAAGTAGATGAACTCGATGCTGTAGACGTCCAGTAATGATTTAGTAACAGTACTGCGTGCTATTTTTTAACCATTTGTGTGTCAGTGTTTAGACTTCTACATCAGTGGTAGTCAGGAGGTGGTGGATGTGTGGAGATGATTTGGCAAAATGTTTGAAGTTTAAGAAGAAATCAATATTGCAGAGGAAGAAAAACAGATTTAAGGGCCACACATTTTTTTTTTTGGTCTTTCTACTGAGTTATTACAAAAGCCAAAAATGCCAAAAAATAAACAAGACCTCAAGATAATTTTATATAGTTAATCTGCTGAGGAGGTTAAAAAGCTGCATGTGAAGGGTTTATTTTTCCAGCATCGTAAAATATTATCGACCCTAAAAAGTGGAGTTGATGAATCATGCCCTTTCCAATCTGACATGGTGACACAGGTCAAACATACGTCGATTTGTATGAATAGGTCAGTGTATGTCAATCAGCTCCTTCTCATGAACCCCCCTCTTGAGAAAAGTTCAGTATGGATGTGATGTTACCTGACTTTGTTGAACTGACAGTTTCTGGCAGCAGTAACATTGATTTAATGAATTTCTGGTAAAATGAGTGATGTGATTGAAAGGTTTTGTTAGGGATTGTGCGATGACACGTTTACTGAAAAGTAGAACTTGCTTCCAGTGTGTGTATATAGCATCTTAGGACTAAAAGAGATAATAAAAGATAAAAATCAGAGAAGCATGCTGTTATCCAGACATTCACAAAAAGCTGGATCCAATAAATTATAGCCAGATGTCTACCTGGAAGTAAACTTGTTGACATTCAGAAGAGCTTTTTCTGATCTTTATGTGTAAACTTGGTTGACTTCAAGTCAGAATTGTTGTCTTCACTTTTGCATAGATCATCTTTTGTCTTGTTGATTTAAGAGTTGGGATGATATAAGGTTTGTTGTAAAGTTTAGCAAAAGCCTTTGTAATTACAAACTGAAAGCAACCACCATCCACTCCATCAACTGATCCTGAACAGTATAAAGCACCCCCACCAACTCTCAGGTCTCTTTTAAGATGCTAACACCGGACTTAAAAGGAGTTTGGGAGTTTCTCTTCTCTAGGGCATGCTGCTCTCCAGAGGTGGCAATGAGCCAAGCCATGAAAATGCAAGGCCTGTTATGGTAGTAGTGATATTATGGTAAATTATATTTAAGGGGGACTGCCCTTCAGTAGAAGCATCAGCATTTAAAAGTAGTAGGAACATAATTTAAATGCAGTTTGGAAATGATACAAATGTGTATCTTGTTGGCTTTTTAGATGATTGGAGAGGAATGCTTGTTAGCTGTTTTCCTTTTAAGTTACTTTTGTGCAAGAACCACAAGTTGCATTTACACATATTTGGTCACAGGATTCTTAAAATCTCCTTTCTCACTTTTTTCATGTTTTGCTTCATTTGCGATATAACTCCAACACTATTTCCTGGTTTTACAATAGATTTTTAAGTGCGGAATGAGAATTGTACTTTAAAGTGAGATGTGAGTTGAGCAGGCAGATGATGAAAGAGAAGTTTTTAAAATGGTCCATCTTTAACCGGATAAACATGAAGACCCAAACATAAAGGTTAGTTTGGCAGCCTGCTGTTTGGCAGATGTTAATGTTGCATTACATTATGTCTGTTTTGTTCACAGCACTGTAGCAGGGGTAATACTGCAGTGGCTGCTGAGGCAGCTTCCCTCCTGTAAAGAAGCAGATGCTCCTATGGTCAGCACATATGCATTTTCCTGCATGTCTCCTAATCACATTTGTGGTTTCTTAGAGCTGACAGAATAAGATGATTTTGTTTTGTTAGTTTTTGCTGAGAGGGTGGACTGTTTGAACCACAACAGCACCACTGATGAGTGAGACACACACTGTCACATGCTTGGTATTGCTTTATAACTGCTAGTGTAAGACTGAAACCAGGTTACATAGTAAAAACTAATCTCATAGGACTACTTTCTGTGTTTTATTCCACACTGTCTGTGAGTGTGTGCAGGCCCCATTGTAAGCAGTTCAAACTTGGTGGTCCACAGTGAGGTATGTAAATATTATTCAGAGCTTTGCACTGCTACTCAGCATTTGAAGGAATGGACACACCGGTTAAAGATGCAATAATTTTTATGAGAGAATATAGTTTTTTTTTTAACAACCTTACATTTCCTTAACTCATATCCTGGATGTCAAACATACCAGTGATCAGGCCCTTTTGAATAAAATAGTGTAAAATATAATCTTACTGTACAATTCTTCATGCAGCAGAATAACTAAAATGAACTGAAAAGGCATTAATCAATTGTACAAATTAAAACAGCTCAATAGTTACAATTACCAGAATAGCATTTGAGCACAATTCCCTTATATAATTTTTTATGATCATCGTCATTAAAAAGCACAGTGGTCTTGAGACTACATCTACAGCTGTCTAGAAAAATATGAGCCTTTCTTTAAACTCCAATAACAGGGGTTTGTAAAAGTCTTTATATCAAAAGTTTTAAATTTCTCTGAGGAAAAACTCCAAAGCAGAAAGAAAGAAGCCAACTGAATCCATTAAACAAAAATATTACATCTTAACATAATCATTTTTTGAGGCACAGTTATGTGAACCACTGTTAGGAGTTAATCATGAGATTAGAGGGAAGCATGCAAAGGTATAAAAACTCCTTTAAGAGTTTATGCGAGCTTAACATGTTTCAAAACATGCATCATAAACGGTATAAAGGAAATATTAAAACTGAACAAAAGCTGATGCTCTAAAAGCACAAAAGGAAATTCAACACCAGTGCCAATCTTCTCAGGACGACAAACCAACAAATAACACTCAAAGAGCAAGATATGTGGTCACAGATCACAAAGGAAGCTAGGATAACGTTAAAACCACTAAAAGCCTCCATTACATGGGCAAATTAAAGTAAATAAAGTAATAGAGTGCACCATTAGGAGTACATATTGAAGAACAGCAATGGTTTTACATGATGAAAGGCTGATATATACATTTGATCTAAGTGAGATTTGTTATTTTTGAAACGTAAAACATATTCAATCGGTGAAACACGGTGGTGGTAGTTTCATGGTTTGGTCATGCTTTGCTGCATCAGGACCAGGTTAAAGTTAATGTTTTGGTGTAGCCAAACCAAATGTCTGTTTTTAATCCACTAGAAATGTTGTGGAAGGACCTCACGCAAACACTTAATGTTAGAAAATCCACTAACATCCAGGAGAGGAAACTGTGTTGTTAACAGCAGTGAACCAAAAATTCCTCCAAACTTTTCTGCAGCACTGAGGAACAGTGACTGAAAACATTTAGCTGAAATTAGTGCTGCGCAGGGGAGTAACAAGGCATACCTGTTACCTGCTGTCTCATATTGCAGATGTGCAATATGAGACAGCGAATTCTAGAAGCTGTAAACCACAATTTTGCTTGTATTTCTTTTATAATCTGCTTTTAACTAATCTGTTGTACAACATGGTGGGATAGAAGTTAATTGTGGGAAATGTGGATTAAGATTTTGGGAGCATTAATGGGGAGTTATTGGTTTATTATTTAAGCTGAATAAAATATTGATGAAATCAGTGGATGTTTGGCAGTAGCCTAATTAGAAGCTACAACACGCAAAGCAGCAGTGTGCATTCTTAACAACAGTCCTAAAAGAGATCTGTCCAGAGACAGCAATTAAATTAAGTTATTTAGTTGCTTTTTCAATGTTATCGTTGACTCCATTTCACAGGGTAAGTGTTTTGTTGGTGATAAGATGTTTTCTAGACTGAGAACCTGATTCAGGCTGACTATTTACCTTGTGGGTGATAAAACAAGGTTAATCAATCACTGATGAGTGGACTCATCATGCGATCCATTAACAATCTAACACTTTAATTGGCCCCTTGCACTTCCTTGGGAAAGGACAAACTATTATTTAACCATTTAACCTTTATTAAAGCAAAGGAAATCTGTGGGTTGTAGGTTGAGGAACAATTTAAGTAGAGGTGATCTTTCAGTCCATTTAGTGTTTCCATGAGAAGATTATTAAAGCTGTTTGAGGGAAAATCTTCACCATGATGGGGACTTGTTTTTGCACAATCCACTTCAGTGATTAAGGGGGCTTTATACAGCGATGTCCCCGGGCAAGAAAGTTGAATTGTTCACTTCTCATCACGCCTGTTGCAAAATCGTTTCAGAGGTGTCATTTCTTTTTGTCTGTGAGCGTGTCTGTGTATTTATATCTTAAAAATGACAGCATCGCTGCAGAGTGAGGATAAAGGCAGTTGGTCTTGATGCTAGTGACCTGTCCCTCTCCTACTGTTTCTGAGACATGACTTCTGAGATGGAAGTGAATATGTGAGCATGTACACTCAGGGTTCTGTGCATTACTTCCTCTCTGCCAGTCTCAGTGCTTGTCTTGCTGTATTTACACCCAGCAGTGCATCGATGTGTGTGTGCCTGAGTGTTCGGTGACTCATTATATTTGGCCTGTGCTCGTCATTACAGCAGATTGAGGGTCGTTAGGTGCATATCTCTGCAGAGAAAAAGGGATCCTGCCTTTCTGACGTATAAAGAGCTGGCAACTCCTGTGGAGCCCTCACAATATGCGTGTTATGTGTGTGTATATATGTGTAATGGGATGAACTTTGTGTCGAGTTGTATAGTCTTTGAGGCCGACGCTTTCAAGAATTTTCAGCCCTCGCAAAACATGGCAGCATATTTTCCATTAAAATACAGAGAAATGAAGCATTCAAATTGGCTCTCCTTTCCATAAAATGTTCCCAGGAGAAAAAAAATCATGAAAACAGAAGGGGTGCTTGTTAATCCAAAACACTCCAGAGTACCACCTGTCCAAAAATATAGTATCACAGTGGCGTGGCTCAGTGGGTAGAGTGGCCATCTTGTTGCCTGAGGCTTGCTGGTTCGATCCTTGGCCTGTTGAGCTCATGTCGAGGTGTCCCTGAGCAAGACACCGAAGCCCAAATTGCTCCTGATGAGTCGTGGTTAGTGTCTTGCATGGTAGCTTCCTCCATCTGCGTGTGAAAGTGTGTGTGAATGGGTGAATGTGATGTATAATGTAAAGTGCTTTGGGTATCATTCCAGGTACAGAAAAGCACTATATAAGTACAGACCATTTACCAGAAACGTGGATAGCAACATATCCCTAGGACGTAATTTTCTGCAGGACAGCAGTCATGCGACAAGAGAGGAAATCTGACACTTTGTAAGCTTTTGCAACTCTTTGGATTTAAAAATGTGCTCCTGACAGAACCATTTCATGTGAGATTGCAGCAGAAAAGGAAATAATCCCCAGGTATGAGTGAGAGTGAAAAGTGCATTAAGTGTGAAAAATGTGCAGGACATGATCTTTGTGGTCAAATGAACAGCAGCAATGAACAGCAAAATTAAAAGTTCTGTAGGAGCATGAATGGCAGGGATGTCCAGTTCTGGTACTCAAGAGTCACTGTCCTGCAAGTTGAGATGTTTCCCTGCTTTAACACACCTGAATTAAATGAATGGGTCATTAACAGCTTTTGCAGAACTTGACAAGCATGTAAGAAAATAAGTAAGAAAAATGCATTTGTAAAGCACTTTGCACAAATAAAAATCACAAAGTGCTTCCCAACAGATAATGAAAGACAAATAATGAAATATAACAAATCATAACAAAAAATAAATAAATAAAATGAATGAAATACAGTAAAAATACATTCAGGAACATTTGGGGAGATCCATTTAATTTAAATCAGGTATATTGGAGCAAGAACACATTAAAAACCTGCAGGAAAGTGGTCTTTAAGGGTGGGAAATGGACATGCCTGATGTACAGTGATGTTAAACATCTAAGATCTGAGGAATTACACTTTAAGCTTCATGTGTGAGGGACATAATAAATAAGACATAGTAGCTCTAGTTCTACAGCTTTGTTACCCTTGATTGTAAAACTATAACCTTTACAGTTTACAAGGTCTCATAATGTCATAATGGGAAGATAATTCTCTCACAAGTAGCATCATAATATTTTTGATTATTTTTACAAAAGCTTTTGGAATAAGATATGGAGCATGCGTTGCAGTCAGATTTAGTATAGAACAAAAAAATCCTTCAAGTCAAATTACATTTGTAAAATGATATGTAAAAATTAAGAGTAATTAAAAGTTGTGCATCCATAAAACACATGCTAAACTCTTTGGTTAGACACAATATCATGTTTTATAAAAAAACAAAAACAAAAAAAAAACAACAACAACAAAAAAAACATTCAGGCATGTAAAATTTATTTATCTAAATTGAGAAAAAAACTGAAAATGTGAAATGATTAGTTTGATGTGCCCATCTTTAACAATTTTTTAAAAAGAAATGCATTTATTTAGACTTCTGCCAAAAACAGGGACCACAGGGATTTGTTGTATCCACAAATTTTGTTTAATTGTTTAATTCCTTTAGCAAGTTTTCATAACTGTTATAGGCAGATGTGTATATAGCTGAAAGTTCTGGCTCTATTTTTACTGGAAAAAACAGTTTGATTGTGTTTCATATTTGCAATCATAGGAAACTTCAAGTGATACCTGGCTGTGAGGAGAACATACAGGAATTCCTGGAGCTCATTACATAATGTAATCAAACCTAATAAGTAAACAAAGGTGCATATCAACCCTTCAGGAGTTTATTAATGTTTGTGTCTATGTATGCTCCAGAGCCAGTTTGTAAACCATTACACCCTGTGTGCGGGGTGTTAAGGTGTGTGTATTGTGGGATTACTTCAAGTGCAGTAGGATTTTTGTTTATCCCCAGGCTCAGTGTTTACTGGCTGTTTTGCAAAATGATCTGGAACTAATAGTGCTGTTTTTCATTCGTGTAAATGTCGTGTGAGTGACTGTGTGGGAGTACAAATGTGTATATGTAACTGTAGGAACGTTTGTATGCATTTACACACATACACATGCACGCAGTGTGTTAAGGCAGTGACCTTTGCTTGCCCCAGGCGCTGACTGTCTGAGTTCAGCATCCTCACTCCTTTTTACTCACAGAAAAGGAGTTTGGTGCAGTTTTTAGTCCATTTGAGCTGCTAGCCAGATGATAGCTGTGTCTTTGAAGTTAAGAATTATGAGCAGAAACGTTGAGAGATTTTTGTTTTATCAAGAATGACTTAGTGCAAAATTAAATACAAAGAATATGAAAAAGAATTGTCCTGAATTGCAGAGGATTGCATTGTGTCAGTCTCATGGAGCCTTTTGCTACCAAACCAGGCTTGGCTTAGTGGGAACATACTGATGAATTTGTTTAATTTTAGGTTAAAGGTCAATCTGAATGAAGCTGGTGGCTGCTGATTTACAGGGTCAGACTGCTAATGCCTTAAGGAATGTGCTTGAACCTCCATCTGCCGTCTTGCAGAAGTATGTTGTATTTTTCCTTTCCGTCCCAGCACATCACAGTTACTGTCTCTGCTAACTGCACAGCTTGCTTAGTGAGAGCTGCCAGATTCATCTCTGCACCTGCCTACAGTGAGCTTCATTAGAAAATTGGGTAAGCCGTCACCCTTATAGTCTGAGACAGTTCTTGACTACATGGGGCTACAAGATCATCTCTGCTACTGAACCATTTGCTTAAGAGTAATATTAGACTTTGGCTAGATGTAAAATAAAAAGCTGAATATTGCTACATGCTGAGGAGAAGGTAACTAAAGTACTGTATCTGAATTCGGTCAGCCTGGTAGGTGTTTTCACTCAGCGGGCTGTCAGTTAGGTTCCCTGCTGTGGCAGTGCCACACTGATTGACCATCTGATACTGTGGGAAGGGCTTTTTCAGCAGCTGTTGCCATGGAAGTGCATCATGTTGATGCTGGTCTAGTAGCGTGTTCTGTGTTTCCACACACCAGCTCATCATCTGAAACCCTCTGTGCAGCTCATCAAGGAAATCCATACCAAAAAATGGGTTAAACAAAGCTGAATTTCCCACACAGATAATGATGATTCTGATAAAAGGAAATGACTGTGGGAATCTAAGTGGCTCAATGCAGCTGGTGGTAAGTGTGGAGTGCAGAAAGAGATGAGGATGGATGACTCCATCAAGAGAAAAAAAAAATAGCAAAGAAAAAGGAAGCAAATGAAGTCTGAGACAGAAAACAGACAAGAACTAGAGGAGAAGGGAAGGATGAAATGGATAAACAGGATAAAGAGAAGAATAAGAGCACAGAGAGGAGTGACAGAAGAGGTGAGCTGAAGAAGATATACACAAACCCCGTGAGAAATGGAAAGAACAGAAGCCAGCCATTTATATCCAATTTGTTCTGCATGGCTTGTGTGCTTTTAAGAAGGTGCTGCAGTCGGATGCAGCTTTCAGCCAATCACAAGTGTAAGTGATGAGTGTGTACCTCTCTGCAGGCTCCAGCTCTGTTGTGCTTCCTATTGTCTTTCCCTGCGAGCTGATGCATGCTGCAGTGGAGATGCAGTTCTCAACTTAAGACGCAACTACCCTCTCAACCAACCCACTACTCCCCCCTTCCTTCGTTCTATCTCCCCTTAAAAAAAGCTTCAGCTGAATAATGTGTGCTCTTCCTTTGTCCCTCTTTTCTTCCACT
Source organism: Melanotaenia boesemani (assembly GCF_017639745.1). NCBI lineage: Eukaryota > Metazoa > Chordata > Actinopteri > Atheriniformes > Melanotaeniidae > Melanotaenia > Melanotaenia boesemani. The sequence continues at coordinate 19,622,968 of NC_055683.1, read as the reverse complement.
CACCTTCTTTTGTCTTTTTCTCTGCTAAAACAACTCCTTACTTCACTTATAGATGTTTTATTTATTTATTTGTTGTTTATAACTATAATGTTTCTCTATCATTGGCATGGATTAGTTATGCATGTTATTTTCAGTGCACTGCGGTATGAAATATGCATTTGCATGCAGACTCACATACAGTCTCAGAAGGCAAATAGATCTTCCTCCACCATTGTCACTGATTTAAACTGTCATGATATTTCTTTCTCTCACGATTTCTTTCAGTGTCTCAGCATTTGACATGAACTGACTCCAAGGGTGTATTGATTTATATGCATGAGTTGTGTGCTTGTTGGCGCGTGATGTCCTGGTGGCCAAAGGGTTGAGGTGGAGAGGAATAGAGTTTGGCAAAAGTGGATTTATCCGAGCAATAAAACAAGAGGAGGAAAGATGGAGAGTCAGTAGGTATAATTGAAAAAACTGAGAGATTCAGAGAGATGCACGTTACAGTGCATCTCCAGCTCACACACACTCACACACATTTCCAGTTTGGATGCAAATACAACTTGAAAAGGTGGTAAGCTGGGTGGGGGAGGTCAGTGCAAGGCTCCCCAGAGACCCTGCATCATGTTGGGATGCAGCAGCCTCTCTTGGTCTTCTTAAACTCCAGCTCATTCCGTCTTCAACTGCATGCTTAGGATTCAGTTATGTTTTTAGGTCATATTGCTTTGTTGCGCTTGCTGTTTACTAGCTGCGCTGCTGCTCCTAATGAGCTTTTCTTGTTGGTGTGTGCCTGCATGTGTGTGTGTGTGTGTGTGTGTGTGTGTGTTCTTGCTGTTATGAGCCATTTTTCCACAGTCAATCTCCACATGAATAACACAGCAGCCCTAGTCTATCCGCATTACTGGCTATAAGATGGGTGGAATGACAGAAACGAACACCAAAAAAAGATCAAGAAAATCAAAAAAACTGACACACATCTGAGCCTTAAGGGCCACATTGTGAGAACAGCTTTTCGTCTCAGGCGGTAAATGTAATTTGGGCACTTATAGATACAGATTTTCTCTGTGATATAACCTTTGATGATCAGATCTGTGTGCATGAGGAAGTGCATGCATGGGTACACATACATGTGAGGATACACAGCTGTATGTATGTGTGTATGTATGAAAAAGTAATGGGAGATGGATGAATAAATAAAAGATCTAGGAAACCCATCAGCATCTAGCACAAGGTTGTCATGGCAATACGGACAGCGCCGCATAGTGTGCGTACGTGTATGTGTGTGCGTGAAAAAGAAAAAGAGATAATATCACTGCAATGTTAAATTAAGTATGCATATTCGTTTCAGTACAGATCTCCTTCAATACCAACAAAAAGGCTTTTTTTCCCTCCTCTCCGTCCCTGCTGCACATAAAGAAGTCTGAATACACTTTAAAGTAAATAAAGAGAACATAAAATCACTGTTTTGTGCTTAAGGAAAAAATGAGCAAGCTGTTTTTAGTGAATATTTGCAAAGTTTTTGTCTTGTTTCTCCATCACATGCACCATGTTTTTGCAATTATATGAATAAAATGAGGGGGAACACATGTAAAGGCTGCTTCTTTAGCTAAATGTGTGGCTACATGCTCATCTGATGCCTACCTTTGTGTACTTGCTTACAAGTGATGCTTTTAGTGCAGCAGTGTATAATGGCTATAGCCTGATAGTCAACTGCATCTCCTTAGAGACCTGAAAACTGCAGCCTTTCCTTTCTGGTTCTCAATCTCTCTCCATTCGGCAGCACAAGTCTCTGTGAAGCTTATGAAAGGGGCGACTGTACCTGAATGTGTGTGTCTAGGTGGAGGCAAAGGTGCACAGAAAAGTGTTGGGTTACGGTGGCCTAGTTCTTGCGGCAGAACGGCGATTGAAGGTTGATGGTGAGGGAAACTGCTGGATGAATTTAATGGCTGTGTGCATATAATGAAGGCGACTTCAAATAGAGCTAACTTGTGTTATAATATGAGTGTGTGAGCATGCGAAAGAGAGGGGAAGAGCTAGAGAGCGGACGAGGGAGAAGGCTAGGACAGTGGGATTCTCTCAGCGCTAGAAACTCTACCTGGTTACTAGGCAACAGAATAGCAGTGCTGCACGTTGGAGCTCTGGGGAGGGGAGCGCTTGTCGCTCTACAACATGTGTGTGTGTGTCCATGTTTTGAGTGCTGAGTCAATAACTATATTATTTATGAGTGTTCTGTAGTAAGAGTGTGCAGTGTGAGATAGATTCTGGGGGAGGGGGAATAAAGGGTAAATTAAGGTTGTGTGTGCAGTTTTTCTGTCATATCTGTGCCATAATGGTAACGCTTAGATGTTGATAAGAACAGCTGAAAAACAAAACAATTATTTAGATATGAGAGGTTTCTAAGATGAAGATTTCAGAGCTTTAAATCATGTCGTGAACTGGCAGCCTTTCTTGGAAGTGGTCCTTGTTGGAGATTGGGTCAAGTGATGCAGCACACAAGTGACAGTGTAAAACAAAGAAAAGGAGAAAGGCAGGACCCGACTGGCTGGGTTGACCCTGCCTTCATTCTCAGCCCTGGTTCGCTGCTCATGCCTGATTTCTTGGGCTGACTTTGTATCCATTGGAGAGTGTAACGGAGCTGACAGTGAACTCCTACAGACACGTGCGGAGTAAGAAAGGTTGTCACATCTGCTTGTTTTGCCGCATGACTGAGTACAAGTCAACTTTTTCATCCATTTCAAAACATCCTGCAACAGATATTTTTACATAAAAACCCTCAGCTGCACTGTGAGCAGATAGTTAAAATGCATCCATTTAAAATTTTCCCATCAGTCTGAGCTAATTGCAAATCAGCGCCACTGTGATAAAATTCTCCATGCTGATGCAATTACTCAGAGACGCATTTGTATGGACATGAGGTTAATTTTTGCTGTCAATCTGAAGCAGGAAAGAGGTGCAGTCTACTATAGGAAAAGCACTGTGATGGTAGGATCTGTTGTAAACCATGAACTAGACATCTCCATGTCAGCATGATTAAAACAAAGCCCAATGAACTGTCCCCCTTGTAAATGATCTATTGTTCTCTGGATCGAACTTGGCATTGTTTGTCTCACCCTCAAAAGGCACACACGCACACACACTCACATTCACACACAAGCCCTGAGTCAATATGGATGGATTAAACTTCTGACAGTTTGGATGATCATTAATTATGTCTTGGTGAGTAGGCAGTCTTATCTAAAAGCATTTCTGATTTGCTGCTGCTCTGAGTATGGTGTGCATGTTGGATGCTGCCGTTTAGCATCCATTAGACTGTAATGAAGGAACACTGCTCTCAGTGGCCCCTTGTCTGCTTTCTAATGGACCCTATTATCACAGTTCAAACACACATGAAAACTGCACCACATGCACTGCATATCTTTTGATGTACACTCATACACACACACACATATACAGAGCCTTTGTGCAGGATGAAAGGGTGATGTGAGGCAGCTGATCCAGCTGAAGTGCAGGAGGCCTGGCATGTGTTAAATAGCTTGATTTTAGCTGAAGTGGCTACTTAATGGCACTGTTATATACTTGTCTGGAGAGAAAGGGTCTTTTGAGATTGTTCCACTGACTGTAGATCAAAAAGTTAGCTGGAAACTCAAAACAGCTGTGCAACACAATCATGAGAACAAGTGGCAAAGTGGAGAAACAATTGCTCTGAACACTTAAAACTTTGGACCATGTTTTAGGGTCTAAAATGATCAATAGTTTGCAAATGTTTGGAATTGGCACAGTTCAGTGCAAAAGTGGTATGAAAGTCATGTAATGGCTGCAAAAATGGCAAAATCTCCATTGCCAATTTAGCATTTCTGTGATTTCATCAAATTTGACAAAGAAATATTAAATACAGACATCAGGTCAGTGTCTCAGATTCATTATTTGAACCTACTTAGTGTGAGTTCATCAAAGATTTAAATATGATTCCATGGATGTAAATATTTTGCTTTATCTACACCACTTTATCGGTTTCCCACAGCAGTGCTAGTACTAAAAACGGCACACTTACTGTAATAACTTTTAATCTGTCACACAGAAAAAATGATAAAATTTTGCCTTTCAATAAATCTAAGCTTGATGTAAATCTTCAGGCAGGTTTTATGTCCATGTCATAAAGGTGATACAGTCTATAGCTGATCTGACTGTGAATGTTTTATATAATATTTACTGATGTGCATCAGTTCAGCCATCTTCACTGTTGGTGGCAGGACTAAAATCAAGCAGATGATGACACTCTGGCATTGAATTGGTGTAGTGGGGCCAAGAGCCTCACAAAGTAACTCGCTTATTTATTATTTATTTTATCCGTTTGCTCAGTCACCCACTTAATAGCAAATAGATTGAAAGTTACAAGCATTTTTGTGAAATATTTGCAAATCACACACTCTTCATGGTAATGCTTTAGAGCTGTGGGAGCTAAATGAATTCAGGGAACCTTAAGGTAAAAACTTTTAGATGTATGTTAGACAGACTTCAGGTGATATGGAACAGCAATCATTAACCTGTAGTCAGCCCAGCAAGAAGAATCATTCACCGTGAAAATTTCCCATATAGATGGAAGAAAGATGCATCAGTTGTTCTTGTAAAGGTTTGATCGTGTGTGTGGTTGTTAGTGTGCAGAAATGTGCAAGTTTAGTTTCCATCTGTGGCTGTTAATGAATTATTCAGCTGCCACAAGCTCGTGCAGCGGTTGTCATTCGCGTCTCTATGTGTGTCACCGTGTGTCTGCCTGTTAGGATTTCCAGTAGTGCATACTATGTGTGTACACCAAAGTGCACTGCAGGCGGATGGGTGCTAACATGAGTGTGTGTGGCAGACCTCCCACGCATCGAGCGTTGATCTGGTTATTTCCGGCTGGCGGCCCTGTGTCAGCATGGTCGTGGATACTGGACAGACCCTGTTTTAGCAAAGCTGGGCTACCAGGAGCAGAGACTTAACGAGATGCTGTGCTAACAAACAGATCAGAGAGCGACGGACTGAGAGGGCGATGTGTGGGTATGTGTGAGAGAGAAGGCGGTAGATGAGGATGCGTGTCTGATTGGAGCGTTGTCTCTCAGCCCAGCTCAGTGAAGCAAAACTGAAGTCCATATTGGCCTGTTATTCTTCACTACATTAGTTACTGATACAGCAAAAAAATTAAATAAATAGAAATAAAACTCAGTTTTTATTGTAATGGAAACAAAATGTATACACAACAAAAAGAAACTGTAGTGTCCTGAAAGACTGCAGCAGAAAAACTATCCATCTCCATCAAAGAAGTTGAATTATAAAGCCAGCAGTGATGCCAATGGCATCAGTCAGAGAAAATCCGTGTTTGCAGCCTGGGAGATGATTAGAGGAAAACCATGACAGAAATATTAAAAGACACAATTTTTCATACTATATTGATTGCTTAAAGAGTTGTGTCTTTTGGCCATCAGCAACAGATCAGCACCCTTTCAGATGAGTTCTGAAGTTTTATGGTGGTAAAGTAATGTTTTAGGCCGATAATAGCTCATTGCAATCATAAAGTTGAATCTCAGGCACTTTATCATTGCATCAGATGGCTTTAACATGGTTGTGATGTAGAAAAGAACGTGTTACGTGTGCATATTAGTTGTGTGAACACAGATAATGGCTGATGTTACATTGTTATAATCATGTTAAAGCCTATTTCAACAGCTAAAAGCACTGACTTCTTATTTCCTGTAGATAATCACAGTCTCAGTGGCAAGGCTGATAACTTAAAAGGTTTTCATATAGCACCACAGTAACTGTTGGATTGATTGGTTCTTTCCTCAAACACTACCGTCAATACTTTGTTTTATGACTAAATTCTTGTAATGATGAAAATAATCCATCTGGGTTCAGCAACAGTACATGTTAAAGTTAATTAAAATGGATCTGTAGTACATAAAGATAACCCTACAAGCATTAGAGTTTAGCAGAAAAACAATGTGACACATAAAAAGAACATTAAACAACTTTTATGGTTGAAATATATCTTCATAAACTGTTGCAATTCCTTCGACAATATGTGGGAATTAGCACATAAAACTAGATTCAGTGAGCTACCAGAAGAGGATTCACTTAAATCAGTGGTTCCCAAACTTTTTCTGCGGCGCCACCTTTGCATTGCCATGGTAAATGCTAATTTATAGCATACAACAGTCTCTTCATTAACCACCATTGGCCATTACAATTACTTGACCATCACCTGGTCAAGCGTAGGGCAAGATATGCCTCATCATATTTTCTTCTTCTGTTTAGTAGGTGATATCTCTGTTACTGAATCATCTTTTGCCCATTGGTACGTTCACAAATTTGTCAATGTTTTGCTAGCAGCGCAAAACTATAAGTTTTAATCAGCTTTGCCCCCCAGTTTGGAAACCATTGACTTAAATGCATTTGTGATGGAGACCTATAGATGTTTATCAGTCGCTAACTTGAGTGGGTCGTTTTTGTAGTGATCACGTTACTATGATGTTTGTATGAGCAACACAGCTAATAATGTGGCTAGTACCCCCCCCCCCCAAAATATGTGCCAAAATCCTCTGCAATATTCTCCTGCTGGTAGTCTTGTTTTGAGACTGGTGTGTGCCAGTCATAGGACCTGAATGGAACCTAACTGAGGCTGATATCAGAATGAGACTCTAGAGCCAATGATGATCCCATATTTCCAGAATCTGGGATCTAACTCTATCTTTCAGGATGACAATGTTCTCAGAGCTAGGGTCATCACAGAGTACCTCCAGAATTTAAGAGCTGAGAGGCTGACATAACCTGGAATGGTCATACTATTAATGCAAGAGTGACAAACACAACCAAGTTGGTTAACCTTCAAAAACTTCTGGTTGAGGAACGGGATGCCATCCCACAACAAAATGTGGCCAGACTGGTAAACAGCATGAGTAGGAGGTGCCAAGCTGTTGTGGTTGCATATGGACTGTGTAAAATGAATAAAGTGTGAATATATATTGTTTTATCTCTATTAATATGGGAAAGTGTAATAATCCAATCTATAGAGCAACTCAAAACAAGAGCTAATACCAATAGGAAAAAAAAAAACATTGCAAGGTAATTTGGTACTTTTGGTACACTCATTTAGCTGTGTTGCTCATTCCACATGAGCACAATTCTTATAAGTTATCCCTCGATGTGAAGGTAACTAACCAGGCCTTCCAAAAATGTATAATACAACACCAACTTGTTTTATTAAAGCAGAAAATAATCAACCAAAACCACATTTCCTTTCTTTTTGTTCTAAGTTTAATTGTATCTTTTCAATTCTGTGCAAAGCAGTGAGCTAAATTTTCATGAAGAGGTTAGTCATATTGTAAATATTTCTAATGCTTTCTAAACCCCAAAGTCTGCATGTCTACAACTGTGTTTGTGAGTATTTTTGACTGAGATGAGCATGATGTTTGTGCAATGTTGCACATTATTTCTTAATTTGGTAACTGGAAGATTTGAGGTGAACTGTGTGTGTTTGTATGTGTGTGTGTGTGTGTGTGTGTGTGTGGGTGTGTGTGTGTGTGAAAAAGAGAAACTGTGAGTATAAGTTTACAAAGGTCACATGTTTTTCTGAATAATAGCTATCAGGTGTTGTAGATGCTGTAAATATGTTTTGTGCTTTTGAAGGTGTTATCATTAGGAAGCAAGATTGTTTTCCGTGTTACAACACAGAGAGAGAAAAGGAGCAAAGATGCATAGAAGAAGAAGTAAACCATTAAAAAAAATCCTTTTTTTTAAATAAACATTTGTACTAGAGATTTTGTACTAGTAGACAATGACCCCCACCCCATAACTGATATTCAAGTATTTGATACTAACCCAGTGAGATGGCTAAAACAATGTTAGCCATGGGAGGAGTGATGTGGCATTAACAGCTCAGCGTGGATAGCTGCTAATTTTATACTCATGTTAGCCCACCCAGCTTCATGTCTGTAGTTGTTTGAAGCATGCTCTCATCTGAATAGGAGACTGTCACCCATGATCTGTATAAGAAGAAAGGATGGATGGACTGAGACAGATGTGAACAGGGAGAGATGCTGCTTTTATGCAATAATCAGCGTGGACAGATATGGTTTGTGTCATATAACATCATAATGTCATTTGTTTTTGTACACAATATGATTTACACCGATGCGTCGCCCATGCTGGGGACAAAATGAAATGCCATGTTTGAGGAAAAATAGTTATGTTCAAGATTAGAGTTTTTATGCTGCTTCACAGCATTGTGGTAAAAATCAAAATCTCTTTCACTAAAAATGCTGCTCCTTGTGCTGCAGACACTTACCCTTGATGAAGTTGTGCATCTCTCCCAAAATATCAATATGCTAAGCTATCTTGTGTAATTTAAAACAGATGAAAACAGTGTAACACAGTAATTCTGACTCCAGCTGAAATATCTCAAAGCAAGTCTGACTCCAGACGTCTGAAAAAAGAAATCACACCTGTGGATGTCTGTGTCCGAATATCAGCTTGTCAGACACACCAATGTACACCTGGCTCACAAACATCAATATCTGTGTGCATGTTTGTGTGTAAACAGTAATGATCCCCAGATAATGAATCCTGGTGAATTTAGCCGCCCCTTGACTTCTAATTTATACTTTTATACAAGCTCTACTATGAAAATTGGTTCAGACGTCCATGTCTTGTTGAGAGTGAATAACGAAAACTTCAATAATGTTTGCAGTTTTATGCATTCTGATTTGTTTGAAAGTTTGCTATATCTTGAAATATGAGGCCAAGATGGTAGACATTGCTGCTTAATATTGGAATGTTGTGGATTAAGGGGCAGAGATAATCATACTGGGTACAGAGGAAGTTTGGAGGACCTGGGTTCAAGTCCCTCGTGTGCCAACAAAGGTAAACCACTGACTCTCGCAGCCTAATTGGTCACATGGGGTATCATGACAGTTTGATTCTTCTGTGCTAGAACTACTCTGGGCATTTTGACTAAAAGAAGGTTGACATGAAGCCTAAAATAGTAGTTATCAATATGAATGCTGCAATATTCAGTGGGTCCAAGTTTGCGTTCACATTGCAACACACACATACATACCTTGTACATGCTGCTGAACTGAACGCCTCATCATTATCAATGTTGTTGTTGTCAAACAAACCAAACCTTTTGTCCTCACCTGGGGTGCTGCTGCATCAAGAACTACTGAAGTAGAAGAGAAGATAAAGAATAAACAAGCAAACTTGCTTAAAAATTGGTTAATGCATGGCAACGTTTGGTCCAAATAAACTGTAGTTTGGTTGCACAATCGCAGCTTCAGTGTAAATATTTTTAAAAATCCAGGTTGTCTCATACAAATTTGCAGTAAAAACACAACTATGATATTAGTTTGCTTACAACACAAACTACTCTTTGTGTTTGTTAAGAGAAAAATAACTTGGAATAACTCCAAACAAAACCAAATAAAAGTTTTAATTTAACACATATTCCATGTTTGGAGTGTACCTCTTGAAAAACTACCCAACCAAAACCCAGAAGTGTAAAGGAGTCATACGGAAACCTCTTTAAGTCTTTTGAGGTTTTGTTAAAAGATGTTCTGGAAATAGAAAGTAATAGGAACAGCAGTTACATAACTAAACTGTCATCTAGTCACACTACTATCAAATAATAATGAAATTAAATGTGCATTTCCCAATGTTAGTGATATTTTGATCAAAGTAGTTAAATGAGATGTTTCTAATTGGACTGTAATAAAGTGTGTTAATGGAGGCACAGCCAGTGTAAACTCGACTAATGCGTGAGGGAGAAAGATGATGCGCAGCAGAGAGCGTAAGATATGCTGTCGAAAAGAGGATGGCAAAGTGAAAGGAGAAAAGAACTTAAAAGAAAGACAGGGGTACAAAGTTAAGTACAAAGTTAAAAGCAAAGACAAAAAAAGATAGGAGGAAACAAAGTGAGTGAATAAGAGAAAACAGAAGAATAACAAGAGGCAAAGAGGAAAAATTAAAAAAAAGGAGAGGACAGGTGACAAAGCAGTAAGAGGAAAAGGAAGACAAACTGAAAACAGCCCAAACAAGAAAGGGAAGGGGAAAGATAAAAGAATAAAGAGGACAAGTGCAAGAGGATGAGGAAGTGAGGCAGAGACTCCAGTTTCCTGCAGTAGAGACAGACTGCAGTAGAGCGCAAAGCCAGGAGATGTTTCACTCTGCGACTTCAGCTGCATAATGCTAAGAAATGCACAACTTTAAAAATAACTGTTTATGTGTGTCTCTCAGCTGTGATGCACCAACCTGTATTGAAACTATTTTTTTCTGCATGAGGTGTGGGAACACTAGGGGGAATTCATGTTTTCCTTCCCTTTCAGTTTATTAAAGTGGCTCTGCTGGCTTGTGCATGTCTGCATGTGCACGACTTCCCCATGGCAAGGCTCCAGATGGCCTTAAAACAACTAACAATTCCTCCGACTCCCTTATTACGCTCTCCATTTCAATTAGCAGCTGATCAAGCCAAGCGGGCAAAATGGTTCACTGCCACAGGGTTTAACACAACCTCAGTGACCTTTTCTCAAGTTATGAGCTCTCGGTCGCACCCAGGCACAGAGAAACATAAAAATGCCAACAGCTAATGCAGCGCAGACACACAGAATACACTCATCAGGCAAAAGAGATCAGGGGACAGATAAGGGAGGGGGCAAAACTTGGAAGACAAGCAGAGGACGTTGTGAGAAACAATAAAAAATCATAACTCTCCACTCTTTTGAAACTCTTAGACAGAGAAGGGCATTGTAGAGCAGAATAAGAAGACAGTTTGGGGTCTGAAACACAGAAGAGATGGCTACACACTGTAAAATTTAGGTCCTCGATTTTATCTATTTGGTCCTGTAGGACCCACGTAATTTGTTATGATGACATAAAAGTTGAATCTTTTGTAGCTGAAAAAGGTACAGCTTGTGATGAAGGACATGCACTGTGGGTAAATATGTTTGTACACTTTTTCTCTTGTCTTGTGAGGGATCTGCGTTTGAAAAATGGCAGCTTTTCACACTTTGAGGAGCAGGCCTGTTTGTTAGCTATGGAGGCAGAACAGGAGGCCAGAGCTGATGTGCCTATGAGCTACTATTAAAGTTAGTCAACCGACTGAAAAATAATTCTCAAGTCACCAACTGTGGCCATAAATTTGATTCAGCAATTCCTGCATTACTTTTACATTTATTTATTTGACTTTTGTTTTTTTTTATCTAAAGCAGCTTTCCTAGAAAGGAGCACACTATTGACAAAATGTAGTTTATGTGGACAAGGAAGCAGGGGATTGAGTTTATTTGTCTATGTAACAGAGCAAAAGCAGCTACAAGGGCATTTTCAGTCTGAAGAAAGCACAGCTTTTCCTGCAGCCACTTATAGATCATGACTAGTGTGAAATTAGTCAAACTGCTTGGTTTGCAGTGAGATTTAGTAGAGGATTTGCTGCATGCAGCTGTGGGTCACACAGTGAAATAGAAGAACAGTGAGTCATGCTTGTCACTCAAAACATGACATGTGCTGTGAGTGCGTTGCTCCCTGGCCTCTGAAGGCTGCTGTCACTTCTCATCTGTCTCTTTTAAAGTGAGTCTCTGCATGTTGAATCATCGAGTGCTGTCAGAATTCTTTTTCAAGAGTTTTATAATTGCCACAGGTGGCTCGGTCGTTTTAATCTCTGGCCGTTTAGGCAAATGTTCAAACACATATTTTCAGCTGAGAGCTCAGTATTTTTAGTGATGGTAAACATTGGTTTATCTTTCTTTGATAGAGGAATTACGTGTTGGGAGTTACATATAGCAAAATATAGATCTGGAAGAAGCTAACAAGATAAAAGTAAGAAATCCATCTTAAAAGAAATGTAAAGGGACAAAGTTAGAAGCTGTTTCTCATTGTTAAACAACATTTAATGCATTTAAATATCTACTATAAGTGAAACAGACCTGAGTGAACACAGAGTTGGACATCATCAATCACGGTTGACCCCTCTACTGATAAATACTTCTTTAAACAATGTAAATGTGAGTGTCAGGCCATTGGACTGTGTGCGTATTTATGTTTGTGTGTTTGCATGCATTGCAGTGAAAGAACATGCTGATGGGGTTAATGGAATGACAATCCTCTTGCAAACCCTCTTATTTGGAGTAATGGTGGGTCTCTGTAAATGGCTCCTGTGACACACGCTGACAAATGCACACCTATCGTAAGAAAGATGAGAAGAGCAGGGCTGAAAGGTGGATATGGTGACATTTGATTTAAGGGAGATGAGTGCCATGTAAAGAGGTAGGTGGAAATTTAAAGAAATGAGAAACAAGAAATTCTTGTCAGAAAAAATGTAAAAAGACACATTATGAGGAGTCTAGAAAAAGCCAATATTTGTGCTCATTTAAGAGAGTCCTTTGGCTGGCCTTTAAATCTGTCAATTTGAAGTGAAATACCATCGGTTTTGGTTGTAAATGTGTCTCTCTGTGCTGGTGTGTCTGCACACCTACTCATATATTACCTTGGCTGATAACTGGCTTTTCATGAAAAAAAATTAATCCAATCCAGTCACTGTCACCCACCTCAGACATAATAGCTGCTCCACACTGTGCATGATTGATTTTGTTCTGTGATACTTGTCAAATGTCATTGTTTGCTTATATAGAATTTAATTAAGGCCAATTGTACTCAACTGGCTTTATTATATTTGATGGGTTACGTTCGGTGAAGCTGAAGGAATCTTGTACAACTAAAATAAGTTCTCTTTATTTATTTATTTAAAGGAAAGAAAGTGGTTGTGGAATAATGAAAAATCTGACTCTTTTTACATTTAAGCTGCTTTCTTATGGAAGACCAGTTTGGAGGTCATTTATGGTGTTTGTACGAAATGAGCTTCACACCTCTGCTGACTAGGAGTTATGTTTTATCTGTTTAAATTCCTTGAAGGATCTGCTTTGCATCTTCTTAAAACAGTAACAGCACCTTAAGCTTGTTATTAGCTTTGATTGTTTTTTTTTTCCTTTTAATTAATGCAGTTGGTGTTGTGTTAATACATTGTTGGAAAGCCTGATTAGTTATCTTTACATTGGGCTTCTATGGAATAAGCAACACAGCTTGATGTGTTCTGCGTCCTGATTGGCTATAGACCATTGTCAATACATCAATACATTTTGTGGCATGTATGACTGATTTTCACCTGTAACATAACATGTAAACCTCCTCAGGCAGCAGAAATAAAATCTCATCTGGTTCTGTAGGACAGCTAGATGCAAGTGTTTGTAGTTGCTTTGCAAACCACTGAGTTTCTTTTTTTTATTATTAGATTCCAACAGACACAACAAAAGGCTAAATATCTATTACCAGTTTAATTATATTCTTACCAGGTTAGACCATTGAACCTTCGTCATCCTGCTAGATAAGAAACCGAAACAAAAATACAGCATTTTCACGCTGCATTTAGATTTTTGTCAATAAGCTGAAGGTCAGAGAGCAGATCGGCAATAAGCAGCAGCCCGTAAAAGTGTGAATCCATGTCAGTTCAGTTTGAAAGATGAGAATATTTACATTCTGTGGGTTTACAATTCCTTGATTATTTCTTTTATTATTGTTATTATTATTATTTGAACATAAAAAGAGAAATCAAGAGTTTGGATTTCTCTGAATAAAGGGAAGTTTGGAACTAAAAGAGGTCAGAAATGGATGAAAAAAGAGAAGGAGGAAGCAGTGCAGTCAGTCAATACAGCCGAGGGAGTGAGGTTGGGTTAATTACATTAAGAGTCAGTTGAGACTAAGCGAGGAGGAGGAAGAGGAGGAGGAGTTACTGGTGGACGAGACTGGGGCAGAGAGAAGGAGACAGAGTGGAGGAGTAATGGGTTTTGCGGGTTGAATGAGTGCCATCAAGAGAAAGTATCAGTCCACGCCTCATCTCTTTCTGATCATAAAAAAAACATGCTTAGGGCCAGCACACACACACACACACACACACACTCATTTATACAGAGTGGAAGCATTGGGTCATATCTGGTTCTTCTAGTGCTCAGTAACTCAGAGAGGAGAACTTCCTGCTTTACATTATTCAATCAAAACCACATAAAATCCCTCTTCTTTAACCTCCTTTAAAGTTTTTTCCTCCTAATCTGAGAAGTGGTACCAGCCAAGATGATGTGAGGGGTGTTTAATTTAAATCACTTCTCAGCAGTATCAGGAAAACACATTATAACTTCTTAATTGGCACAACAATAAGCTGTACCGCCATAAAACATAATGTGCCCTTCATTCTCCATGCAGGGCCGAGAGCAATCCACTCAAAAAGAAACAGAGAGAGAGGGCCGAAAGCAATTCAGCAATAAGTGCCTGTGACACTGGAGATAAATGTGACATTAAAACTCTTTGTACAGCTACAACATCAAACAACCGGACTTCAAGAGTCTGTGCACTTGTGCGCATGTGCATTTGCTTGTAGGAACATGTGAGCCACGGGGTGAATATGGAAAATGACTCCTTTTATCATGTTCCCTGCAATGTTTCATGTTTTTCTGCAACTCTGTGGTGAATGCCACTCATGTTAGGGGGTCTGTGTATGAGTGTGCGATCTTGTTTCCATGTTTATTCTGGTTTAGCATATAGATGCACACACTATGATGTGATGGGAGCTGATTTATCTCCAAGGCGGAGACAAGTTTGACCTTTAATTTTGCTGGGAGAAGAAGGAAGGAGAAAAAGCATGGGGAGAGAAAAAGGAGAAAGAAGAGTTGATGGGAAGTAAGGATGGGTGGAAGGAGATAATGGAGAAAGTGAAGGGAAATAATGATCTGTTTATCTGTTTACTTAATGTTCTCTCCAGCTTCTAGGATACTCAAACAGTGCATCATTTCCTGTGTTTAGCATCAGAAGATTTACACAGGTATTCAGATCCTTCTCTAGTGAATAATTAAAACACTTTTTTAGGGGGGATCTGAATGTGTAAAATCCTATAAAAATCTGACCCTGAATTCTTTTAAGAAATGTTCCCTTCAGATCAGAGTTCTCTCAAAGTCAAAGCTGTGTTTGACATTGTCCGCCTGAATTGTCACCCTTTTTTTGTAGCCTGAGATCCTGAGCTCTCTGAAATCTTAAATTATTAAAAAAAAAAAAAAAATCTAAATTGTTATGTCACTTGCAGCTGTGCGCTGGTGCATCCTGTTCCTATCAGTGGTCCTTGAGATGCCTCTGCAACTTGACCGTTGTCCAACGGTGCCTTATTCATGCACTGAACAAAATTGAGGAGGTGCATACCTTACTATATAAGGTTGATGATGTGCATCTGAATGAAAACTAAGTCATATGGGAGCCAGAACTGTCCTGAAATAGACCAGAACACATGAATGCACAGATCTGGGAATCGTAACATGAAGGTTTTTATAACTTTTAAAGTCAGTAAAATCACAGATGATTTGACGTTTCTGAAGCAGAATAATATTTGGCACCAGCAGTAATGTTCCTATATCTAACTGCCCATCAAACAGCCAAATGACAAGTCAATGATGGCTGATTTTGTGGATTGAAGTCCTTTAAAATGAATATATATTGGTGCAGCAGGTTGGTTTTTAAGATCTGAATACTTCTGAATGAGATATATCCATATTTATCTTATATAAATAACCAAAAGTCCAATATTTTGCTTTGCATTGTTGAAAACATCTGTACTAATGAGAAAAGAGAAATTGAATGTGTTGGCAACCGCCAAGTGAAAAGGTTTGGCAACTTTTTCAGATTGTAAACAAGTATATATTGGAAAGAAGCCTAAATTTAGGCACAATGTGCACCCCTTTGCTACACAGCCTGGAGCAGCATTTAGTCAAGCAGCCACAGTGGATCCTAAATGATTAAGTACACTTTGATGATGCACATAACTAAAAGTGCTTCCTGCCAAATGGTCACATAACTGCCATGTAAAGAAGTTAATTAGGTGAATGAGAAGCCCTTTGTATATACAATCTGATGGGGTAGACAGGAGCTGATAAAAAGCAGACATTTATCACAGTGGGCCCCCGTGAAACATTAAAACTCCAAATGTAACTTGTTGATGTTCCTAGTTTGCCATCTAAAGACCTCTGATCCTAAGACACGAAAACCTGAGCAGGAGATTCTCTAAGTTTGAGTGGCACTGAACACCATAATTCAGCATTTATTTCTCAGTAACATGGGTGAGCCTTTGGCACGCGACCCTGTTTTAAATCACTTTTTGATCATTTGTTCATTTCATCTTCACTCTTTGTTCTCATTGCTCATCTGCAGTTTAAGCAGACATCCCATGCTCTGCAATTTCTAGCATCCAAGGAGGCTTCATCGCCATGGTGAAGGGAGAGTGGTCAGCTAGCTGCTAGTCTAAAGTTAATGCATGATAGCCATTTGTTTATAATGCTCTAATGTTAGTGGTAGAGTTGCTTTTGCCTGCCTTACATAAACAATCCCCATGTGTAAATGGACTTTTACTTATATAGCGATGATGATGTCACTTTACTAAAGCAAGGCACAATGTTTGATGGGTAATTTTGTTATTCAACTTAAGTTGCAGCTAATTAACGATTCGTGTTTCACCTCAAGTGATGTCTTGAAGCACATCTTATTCAGTTCAGTGAAATGTGTAAATTTAAGCTTGTGTGTGTTTGTTTATATACAATGAGCAATAGACCCAGTTATTTCATATTTAATTAAACTTTATCCGTAACATGCAGTGGTCTGCGTCCTGAAATGCCACATGTATACATTTTCGTACTTTCTCACCACTTCGATCAGCTGTTAATTAAAACTATTTGTTCAACCTCCATCAGCAAAGGCAGATTCAACTTTCCACTTTATTTTTTTTTTTTATGTTTTTTCACATTAACCACATCTAACTCAAATGTCCGACCAATCACACGATACTTCTCAGAGCCCATTAAAAAGAAAGTTCTGCTCTGCTGATGTGTCAAGAACAAGCTATAAGTTGTCCCCAACCAAGTCTGTCAGAACAAAATGATGTCATTTTGTTCTCGTGGCCTCAAGAACAAGAAAAAGTTCTTGTGGAGTATGTAACAGGGTTTAGAGAAGTCTTTGTGGGAATGTTTGGGTGTCATGAACATTGTAATGTCTACAAAATACTTGGCAAACATGAAAAGCTCCTTAAGTGATAAGAGTCCTGTATAAAAGCAAGACAAATTCACTAAAATTTACACCAGCTGTGTAAAGAGAATATCAATGTGAATGATGAGAGTTTGTTTCTTTAGCTGTGTGTGAAAGTGGGTGTGTGTTTGTATGATGGCTTTAGGATTTTACTGCTGTATTTAAGTGATCAAAGTTGGTTTTTGAGCTCTAGTAATAATAAAAAAAAAATTTACTCCTGCTAATGTCTCCACACAGTGTGCAACCTGGAATGCACACACATACGCACACATACAATAAATTATATTTACTTGTGTTTTTTTTTTGCAAATATACTCCCATAAAATGACAAGATAAAAAAAAAATGATAACGAAGTAATTCAACTAGTGGTTGGTGGGGAGTGCTTTTTCTGTCATGCACCACTGTACTGCCAATAATCTCACACACTTACGCAAGTACACACATGTACAGCAGGAGGCTGTCAAGTAGGGCCATAGTGGTCTGTTCAGTTTCGTCGAGCATGTGACAGGCTTTACAGACAGGAGGAGAGAGATAAGGATGGTCAACAGAAGGGAGAAGAGACCTGCCAGAGAAGCTGAAAGATGGAGGCAGTGCTGAGATACATGTTGTGTGGTTTTAGCACTGTTCTCCATGAAGTGTTTATTTCCACACTGGGTAGTGATTGTAGTATGTTTATTCATCCAGTTTGCAAATCTTTGGACAAATGCTGCAGAGATATTTTATGCTTTTATGATTTTACTTTTTGGTTATTTCACCAATGATTCTATGGCTTCTTTTGCTCAACAAAAAGGAACAATATGTGCACTTCCACTACAGATATGTAGAATCTCCTGGCAAGGGTCATGGAAATCCGTGATAGAAGTTTGCTGGTTTCCAGTTTGTTTTACCCGAACAGTATCAACCAATCACCATTTGGTGAAGTATGATTGCAGGAAATTTTTTTAAATGAATCTTGGAAGAGGAGGAAGTTCTGGCTTAAATAAAGTTTATCCAGATACAGCGCTAGAGCTTTAGAAGCAAGAGGCCCAGACAACAACAACAAGTAGATTCCCAGATTAATCTGACCTGAATAACTTTTGTTGAGGTGCAAAATGTGCATCAAGTTGAAAAAGAGTCTAATCACAGAGGCCATTATTTATTTATTTATTAATAATAATTGATTCATCTTCATTTTAAAATGTTTTTGTAGATCGAGCTTTGTCATGCTAAACTGTACAACAAGAAGTACAGAAAAGGCCTGCTCTTGGTAAAGTAATTATGTGAGCATCTTTTAACAGATACAAAGCAAAAGATAGTGTTAAAACTTTTTCTAGACATGTCCACAACAGCAATTTAGCCATACTGTCGAAAACAATATCAAACTATAATATATCAAAACCCATTATTGACTGATCTGAATCGGTGTGATTTAAGTCTAATGGCTGCAAAGTAATATTTTCATAGATTTCTTACATGATGTAAAGCTGCTCATGCAGCCTCATCCCCTTCCCTAAGCTGTTGCCTAGAAACCAAAGAAAATTTTCACCTTCATTTTATTACCTCCTTTTTCCATTTTCCAGTAATATTCTTTTCATTGTAGTTTCTGTATACCAAACCAATTTTAACAAAGATTAAGTTTAACTTGGCATGTTTTGTATAGGATTTATAGTATTGTTACAGTTATATGAGTAATTTAGGAGTTAAATGGACGCTGACAAAAAAAAAACAAAAAAAAAAACAAAACAAAACAAAACATCATTATTCCTATATCATCAGTAACTCCACCTTTTTTATTTTCTGCGTAATCATTTTTAAATTTAAAATCAAATGAAGTGATAAATCTGACACATTATTTTTCAACCAGTCTGTCAGATTGATTGAAAAGACATGTTCAGTCTTTTCAAACAAGAGAAAAGCTTACAAATGTTAGGGGAGATGAGGCCAGAGCTGGCCAGAGCAGTAGCTGAGGGTCACAACAGGTATGATGAGATAAAAAGTAGGTGCGCGTGCCTGTAAACATCAGGATGACAAAGGAGTGAATCAATATTTGGAAAATCACATCTGCCCACATCTTCCCCACTGAGCCTCAGGTCAAAGCAACCGCAGTTAAGGGGAGCGTTTATGGTCAATTGGCTTCCCCAAGAGACAGAATATCCTGCAATGCTCTGTGCTTTTATAAATCTCCATCTGTATGTCAGTGTAACCACAGACGAGCAGGAAAAAGTCATTCAAATTCCAACAATTTGAATTGATGTAAGTCATGTAAAGTGAACTAGCTTTTCATGCCATGGTGGTATTTTCTTTAGCTAAAACTAGAGCAGAAATGTTTAAGTTCTGTACATTTGGTAGCTGTTTATGTATTTATTTATTTTTAGATTAATGCTGGCAAGCTTCAAATGTTGACTCAGGAAGTTTTTTTTTCTTCCTAATCTAACCTAACATTACTAAACAGATGCACTAAAATCATTTTTTTTTCCACTATACATGTATTTATTTTCTTTGTATTGTAGTTCCAACCTTGATTAGCTGCTAAGTTCTCATATCACACTCTATAATGTTCATTCTCTTATAAAGTCATCGTAACTGAATCAGAGTTTGTTAATTGGTGGAGCAAGACTCATTTTATTTCTAATAAGATTTTGCCTTGTCTTCGACCATCAATTTGACATTTTACAGTAACACAAATCTGTATAAATACTTAATAACCACATTAAGAAGCATCTTTGGCAATTGCTACTTGCCTTTCAGTAATTGAGTGCTCTTCAATGATTCATCTTTAATAAATGCTATTTAAGCCTCCTAAATTAGTTAATTGAGAAGCAAAGTGATTAAGCTCCATATCTACCGGCAGAATCTCTGACTCTGAGTGGAAATTACATCATGCAGCAGGTAAATAGTCATGGGACGGCTTGTTGATAAACTGTTGTTGGACCTCATTATTGCGTCATGCTGTAACCGAACCACAAACATTAAATATAAACCAAATAATATCCCTAGGTCTTTGCTGTTACCTCAACAGAACCCATGAGAAGATTTAACCCATCACACCTGGACTGTCATTGTATCCTAATCCCCTTTTTTTGTGTTTGTGTTTCCTTACACCTACACAAGGGTGCTGTATGCTAACATGAGCTGCCAAATCACTGAGAATGACTGGAACACATGTTCACTGTCTTTCCTAGGATGATGTTTATATCAGAAAAAGTTACATTAAAAAAAATCACACAAAATACATGTACTGAGCTTTATTCCAAAGATGTATTTAGTGTACACTTTCCACTTCAGTTTGAACCAGTTCATAAATATTTGCTTGCAAAGAAGGATTTCCTGTCTGAAAGTAAATAAATAACAGCGATATGCAGACAGATCTCTGTGCTACACTGTGAAAAAGACTCCTGCAGTTGGAGCCTTTCCACCCACACCAATTGGAGCATTATGGTATGGCTCATTCACACTGACAGAGAGGCTACTGTACATACTTTATCTGTTTCTATGGAAACGGCAACTTGAGTCGCAGCGAGCTACGAAATCAATGACATTTACCTGGCAGTTAGTCAAGATAAAAACGCATGTACGTTTGCACTTGGCACCCCAGACAGGCAGATGCAGATAAGGATTGCAGCGACTCTCAACAACAACACATACATGCAGTTGTTTTTAGTTTAGAGACAGAGCTTTAGCTGCCTTCCTCACAATCCACACATTATTTTATTTCTGTTTGTAAAAAGTTATGCAGAGGACCACAGATGTAGTGAATATGTGTGTTTTCTCAAAAATTTCCCAGTGAAGGACATTCTATTTTAGAATCAATTTGTATATATTTTGTTATATAAAACAGCTTAGTGACTTTATACCATTTTAATATGTTCAGAAGAGAATAGAGACTTTTAGTATAGTAAGGAGCTGCCAAAGGAAACACACATGGGGAAGTAAAGATTGCTGTATAAACCGGGGTGTTGGGAAGGCTCCACTTGGCCCACTTGGGCCTCATAATTAAACTGACAGTTATATAGTAGCAAGGGTTAATGTTTTATTTTCAGCTTTAAACACCTACACAATATTTCTACTGAGTGACACTTAGGAAAATGGCCAACTAAAGCAAGAAACTGGTGAGGTGCCCATTTTGAATGTGATACAAAGTAAAGAAGCTGTGAAAAAAATGGAAATGGTTTTACATTCACAGTGACTACATGGGGAAAAGTATGCCTGAAAGACTGTTGGTTACAATGCAGACAGGCTGTCTTTTTATGCTTCTGCATTTGTCAGAGAGATTCATGGCCACTTATCTGCTTTTGAGGATTGGCCTGAAGTGGCTGGAAATGGGAACAGTGGTCGACATTTCCCTTGATGAGGGAGCTTGCTACTAGCACATGTGGTACCTTGTAGAACAGTAGCGGTAGACTCTCTGTGGGTGCTTGCATGCTTAATGGAATAAAAACAAGTAAATGAAATAAAAAAGAAAAAGGCTGATTTTGATTCAGGCTAGGTTTAGCTTTGCAAAGTGGTAATTATGGGTAGTTTTAGAGGAAGTCAGTGCGGTGTCCTCTAAAGAGATGGAAATGCCAGCATGTGAATGTTTGTGTGTGTCCAGCAGTGAGAGGAAAGAAGAGTGTGGGCATAAGTAATGAATGTATTGTCACTTTCTATTTGCTGTACTAAAGCTTCACTGCTCTCCTTTCCCATGGGATGAAACACTACCTACCCCAGTTATCTCTAAGGTTGGAGTGGGGGGAGCGAAGGATGGAGTAAGTGAGGCTTGCATATTATAAAAACGAATTTCATAAAGTAAATGAAACTGAAGAGAGATTTTGGGCCTGATTTACTAAGATTCCTAATAAAGAGCTCAAAATTGCATGTGCACACAAATAGATTGCACATGTTATTTGTTTATGATTTGCGGATGATCAACTAAGAATGCAGTTGATAACAAATGCAAACATCAAGTCAAATGAGGATTTAGCGTGCATTGTTGTGTTGCCATGGTGAGTTTAGAAACAAAGCAAGAAGGTGGCAAACGCAAAATGAAATTTAATCTGTGGACAAGGCAAATAAAAGTATTTCTGAGATCCAGCAAAGAAATCTAAACATCACCAGAATGACTCCAGTATGGTTGAGTATTTGCTAAATAGTAAATGCAGTTGGTAAAACCACAAGAACACCAGATGAGGTTAAGACGAGGTGACAATATTTAAGACAAAAATTAGTTGCTTACAATAAAGACAGGTGTGCACAGAAGATGCCTCTGACCACTATTTAGCAACTTGTGCAGCTCACTTACTGTTAGGAGCAGATGACAAGCAAGGTATGACAACACAATAGTTTTTATCGACAAATTAAAACTTTCAGCACAAGACATGTTGGTCAAATTAACGTGCCTCCTTGAACAGCTGATTGGTGCTGTATCTGGGCTCATAATGGTTATTAATGCTCTTAAGAGAGTGATGTGTTACAGGGCGATGGTGAGGTCTCTCAGTGCCTGCAGACAGCAACAGCGACTTCCTGCATAACGGGCGGCAAAGACGTGATCTCTCTGTTGTCTTTTCTGGTTTTTATGCCTCCTCCTTGCAACAATAACTGCAGCTATTTGGGCATTCTAAATATAGACTCAAAAACAGCAATTGCAATCAGTTAATGTAGGTAAATCACATTGCGTGTGCCATGTTGATCTGTTTGCATCTACTTCTCCTAATATTTTGCACTTTCTGGCAGAGACGTCAATATTGCATGTTCATCGAGGGCAAACACACTAAATGGTTTGCACACATTATTTTATCCATTTAACAGATGTAATCCTTGATGCACCCAGTTAGTAAATCAACTGCAACGTGTTTTTGCATGTGCAATCAAGTTTGCACACGTTTTTACACATGCAGACCTTAGAGATTTCTGTTGCACAGCTGTACCAAACACAGACATTGCTGTTCAGAGTGTGGATCTTTTTCAATACAAATATATAATGGCATAAAGAGAATAGATAGAAAAAAATCTCTCTCAATTAGAGCATCTTTGCTCTTACCTAAAATCCCCTAATAAACCAAAGTGCACTAGAAATAAGTTCAGTAATTACCATTAAACGGCTATTAATTACATATGTGTCACATGGGACAGGAACAAGATCAGGATTCATATATTTACATACAAGGCTGTATTTTTTCGGACACTCAATTATTCATTCCTTGAGATGCTGAACATAAACAACTCTGCATATCCAATTTCCATAGCAATGATCATATATCCTAATTTTGAAAAAGCTGAACAGAACTAATTTTAGCCCATGATGTCCTTTTTTTAAATTTCTTTCTTTCTTTTTTTTTTTTTTTTTTGCTTTTACAGTGCATGTAAACTGTGTCTCCATGGTAATTTTCAATAGTCTGGTTGTTAATATGTAATGCAGTATATGGGGATGTGCCTTGCCTATTTAAGAGGATGCATAGGAAGGGTTCATTGTGATAAACAACTCACATGAATGTTTTCTTCTGAGTGTTGTCTGTCTTCCTTATTTACACAAGGTAATATTAACCTGTGTACTTCCTGTTTGAACAGTACTAATCTGTCCTCCCTGCTCACATGGACCACTTGTTATGGCAGATTGCTGCATTTGACCAAGGTACATCCCTTGTTTCCTACTGCTGCCATGGTTACAGTAATAGTTTTACTATTGTTTACTGATCTCTATGAACCAATGTTCCATGTGCTATGCTGAGATTATAAAGTTCAGTTTAATAAATTCACCTTTTAAAGTAGTTTTTTTTTCCATTTTTCCATTGCTGATGTTGTAGTAGGTTTTAATTTTTTTCCTTCTTTTTCAGTTTAAAGTTTAAGCATTTGCATCAATTTCCTTTATTTAACATTTATTATTGTTTTCATGCTGTGAAGATAGTGTGGTGCTTATACCTCCCTTTCTCTTTGGATCCAGTCCCACTGAAGCCAGTGTGCTGTGTCTCTCGCTGTCTCAGCAAGTGATAAAACACAGTGAAGATTCAACTCGCTGTACCGTGGCTGGGCCATAAAAAGGTTGAGCACCTCTGGCCTGGTGTGCAGTCATCTATACATAGTTCTGTGTCTCCCTCTGTTAAACACAGTTGAATAGTGAAGAATACCAAGACGAGTTAGATAGGAGGCTTCCTTTCCCTTCACTTATGAAAAATATGCATATATAAAGTATATGATATATGATTCAAGATAAGTGTTTATAAAAAGCACCTTCTATAAAGTGTAGCAATGTTTTCAACAGTTTTCTCTGTGAGATACTCCCTCTCAGGCAGACTTTCTATTCGAGGATTAAGGACATGGATGTAATTGAAAGAAAGGAAAATTACAGCATTCTGTTTCCTCTATAGTAACAATAGTAATTAAACACGTAGGCTTAAAGTACATGCTGAAGTCCACTAGCATTCAAACAACCAATGAATGACTTAGATTTTCTTTTGCTGGCTAAAGCTTCATTCACTATTTAAACCAATAAAAAAAACAAATGATTTCCTACAGCTTTGACACAAAGATCAAATCACATTCACTCACACTCGCCTCATTGCACTCTTATGCACTGTTTTCTCTATGATAAAAACATTAACACAAGCTTTGTTTTGGAAAGTAATGACAAGTATGTGCTGATGTAATGTAAAAAAAATCGCCGTATATAGCTTTGGCTTTTTAAGTATTCAATTGCCTTAGAAGAAGACAAAAAATGGATAGATCTGGTTTGGGTAGCTGTTAGCATTACTGCTTATTAGTCCTTTCTGATTCCAATATGAGAGTACTCTGACTGTGGTCTACGGTAGGCTTCTATTACTAGTCTTACCTGCAAAAGGATCTAGTATCCCATAATTGCATAACCTGGATTAAGTGAAATGACTCTGATTCTTTCTTTATAATCATCACAGAAATAAACATTCACCAGTATGAGAACAGCTTGGTAAAATAAACTTAAACGACATTGTTTTCCACTATTTTGTAGAATGTAAAACCTCTCAGTGACATTATGTCATTGGACCCATCTTGCTATTATTATAAAAAAAAAATAAAAATAAATAAATATTTCACATGTTTCAGGATGTGTTGTTTGATAATTACTTACACTACAAAGTTGCTGAAAGATATTTAAACTCCAAAATGTTCAGAATTTTTCAGCTTCCTGTTTCACAGTGCTATTTAAAGTCAGCCTCCAAGACGTAGTTTAAGTTGCATTTAAATTGCACTCATTTACTCCAAATAATAAATATGCACATAAAGCATTACTATCCAGTTCAGGTTTAAGTGCAATTTTCTCAGTGGACAGGTCATTGTAGATCAAAATCAGCACCCAGTGGTGCCTTAGGGGGAAACTGGAGTTGCCTCTTTAATGGCATTAATTACACCTAATAAATAACAATTACGGGACAAGACATATGCTTCAGTTTCCTTCAGGGTTCAACTACCAGTGGACTGTGATAACAGGGGGTGCTTTTGACTATGCAGAAAAGTAGAAAAATACTGTGTTGCATGCAAAAGGCTGTGCTTGTGGAAACTGTGGTTCCTATGGTAACATGGCCTAAAAATATTTAAACAAATTCAATCACTCTTTTCCAGGAATTCTCACATTTCCAGTCTCTTATCCACGTCCACGTCTTTTTGTCCCGCCGCTCTCCGCCCGCCTCTCATGATGATTTTAAGCTGATTCTCAGAAAGGAAGTTGCGTCAAAGTTCCGCAGATTTAGGACTGAAATGAAAGAGCAGGGAAGCATCACATTCAACAGTCTGTCAGATCTTTGGCGCTCTGTGTGTATGCGGAGGTGTGTGTTTGTTTGTTTGTTTATGTTTGTGTATGGCTGGCTGTGCTGGGGATGAGTGCAGTGAAGAGGAGTTATTTTACAGCTCCGAGGCAATAAGCAGAAAATTTTAGAAGAGTGCGCCAAACCTCAGTCAGTGTGTGTGTGTGTGAGATGTTACCGTGTTAGCACAGGAGCAGCTGAGAGCGCTATCCTCTCTCTGACTTTGTTCCTCTCTTTCAGGTTTCCTTCGAACATTTTTATCTCCCTGAACTCTCCCTCGTTTTTCTGTCAGTCTTTCTATTAATCCACCTTTTATTCTTTGTCTTTCTCCTGCTCGCAGGCCCCTCTGCTTCTAAGCAGAAGCAACTACCTCTGTTCCTAAATTAAAAATGGGGAGCCTGATGGAAAAGTTTAATGAAGGGAAGACAAATGTCAGCTTTTAATATCTTAGACTGTTTCTTCTGCTGGAACAATTCTTTCATCGTGAGCGTGATTAAAGGACTCTATTTAACCTGAGGAGCTGAAAACAGGAAAGAGGAAAGCTGAGGGATGTGATCAGTAATATTTTATTCTTTCCCTTCCTTCTGTCACACAGTCAGACTGAAAGTGAGATATTTGCTGTTATGACTCAGCTGGAGTATACCCTGAAAATATGCAAACTGTTTTCTGATCTGTGGATAATGTTTGAGACCCATATTGGACTTTTAATTGCCTGTATTAACAGTTTTATTTATTAATTTTTTAGTTTTATCCCCTCAACATCTTCATGCTAATTGCTAATTGCTAGTCTGAGCTCATTTCTGTTATGATAGGCATTAGCTCAGACTCTTTAAATTACATTTTGTACCAGTTACATTTGTGTTGCTAATCGATTTCAGACAAATCTTAGCTTGGAATTAGATTTGTTATTTTAGTGTTTTCCCCTCAATCATCAGCTTATTAATACCAATTAAAATCCATCAAAACAGATTTAAGTTGGGGATTTGTATAGCATATACCACTTAATGCCAGCACAAACTGCATATCGGCACTCTAAATGGGCACAGGGGAGCAATTATAAGTAGTCTTATGAGCATTACAATGACAACCATTTATTGTGAGTAGCTTTAACTGAAAACAGCCCTCTCTGACAGCAACTATTTGACTGAAATATGCCACATTATCACTTTTAGGTGCTTTTATTTTATTTTGTTAGTGAATTGCTTAGAAAACATTGGACACTAACTTCATTTGAAAGTGGCAGTAATTAAATACGCCCTTGGACAGACAGCTTGGTAACTTAATACTTGTAGACAGACTTCTGCATGGTTCATTTACAGACTGACTGAGGCTGCCCTGACTGCAGTACTGCTGTACACAGATTTGATTTGATCAAAGACATCATTTCTAATCATTTAAAATCTAAGTAAAGATTAACTGTGAAGGTGAAACACTGGAAGATACCGAGGTTGATATCTGGAAACTACATCAATCACTCATAAAATTTAATTCACCTGCTTAATAGCAACTGACCAAACAGCTCTGACTTACCTTGTCTGTGGGGTTTAGGTTGTTAGCAGTGGATTCTATGGACAGAGTGGGTCATAAGGTGAAACCTCTACAAGTCGGGCTTGCTCCATCATGTTCTACCAATGCTCAATATAATTCTGTTCTAGTAGTTGTATGCAGGATCAGTGCTTTGGGTGGTTTTTCAAACCATTACTGAGTAGTTTTTGTTGTGTTGTGTAGAGTTATTTTCTCTGTCAAATCTTAAGGAAGATGGGAAATGACACTAAATTTATACCACAGTATTGATAATGATAAAAAGATTTTTTTCCCCAGTTTAACTTTTAAGAATAAGTAATATCAAGGGGAATAGATACGTTCTGATGGTTTATTGTTGCTTTGTTGTTGGTTGACGCCTTAGCTTTGAGAGAGTACCACTGATATGGGGAAGTGTGCTAGGTCTGCAACAATGCTAATACAATGAATTAAAAGAAAATGATCAGTGTTATCCACCTCATGGTCAAACAAGTTTGCTAATGTACTGAGAATGATTATTGTATAAAATAATAAAAAAGCAAAAAGATTAAAACAAAAAAAAGCTTAACAATACAATTTACAAAAAAAAAGGGTGGCTAAGTGGCAAATGTATACCCAATACTAATTAGTTTCTTATGTATAATGTTCGACAGTGATTATCCCCAACGCTAATGCAGCACAGAAGTGAGATAAAAACCTTAAGGCGGGTTTGTATAATAGCAACTCAGTAATGTGTGCGGTCATTAGAGGCTGTAGTGTGATCAGGTGAGCTCATAGAGAGAGCTGCCAAGATTAACTGCTCACGCATGGCTACACACTCATCCACATGGCCACACACACACACGCACACACACACACACACACTGGTTCATATAGAGGGTTTGCATAGAAAACAGCACACATAAATACACAGCACACGAAACAAAAGGGTGTATGCACAGATGCAACACATGATTCTTGAGTGCATACACACGTTTGCACGGATTGCAGGCATCCATTTGGAGGCATTTTTGAAGTGTGTGTTCATGATGTGGCTTGTACACTTTGTTTATTTTACTTTACCGGTGTATCCATATGTTGTGGATTCATTTAAGGGATGAAAACCTACTGGATTTATGGATATGTTTTGCTCTCTCTCTCTCTCTCTCTCTCTCTCTCTCTCGCTCCTCATATATATATATATAAATATCGCTCCCTATACATACATATATATATATATATAAAAATATGTATGTATAGGGAGCGATATATATACATATGTATATATATATATATATATATATATAAATATATATGTGTAGTATGCAAAACTATGTGTATGTGTGCGTGTACACATTGCTCAGGACTTGGTTTCTGTCCAGATGCCCATATGCTGCCAGGCAGGGCAGGGCATATGGCCATCTGGTGGAAGAGAGAAATACAAGCAATGGGCTTTGACCTTTTGGTTCGGTTCCTGTAATGGGGCCTGTGTGTGTGTGTGTATGTGTGTGTTGGCCATTTTACATGCATAGCTTCTTATCACTGCAGAAGTTTTCTGTCGTGTTTTGTCTTTTTTATTTAAAAGCTTTTGGTTTTTTTTCTCCTAAGCTTACATCTAAATCAATCTTTGTTGTTTGATTGCGTGAAAGTTGAACAGTGAATTCAGAATATCCTGCAGAGCTATCAAAAAATGATGTTTTCTTGCATTCCAGCCCACATAATCACGTAATCATTGACATTGATTGTTCCTTGTACAGTAGGTATAAGGGCATTCTGCGTTTTTATTTGTTTACAGTTGATTAAAAAGAAGCTGTACTTGGCTCTCCACAGAGACTCTCTCAGTTACATTTAATTAGAAAATGTTGCCTATTCCATAGCATTAATCTCCAGCAATGACAATTTTAATAGTTTTTTTTAGCCGGCACACTTTTCATCGGCTTTATTTTAAGTTTTATTTAGAAAGCTCATGGCAGATGCATTTTTTTTTCACTTGAACTAAATGTGTCAGTGTCCACATGATTACCTCATAACTAATAGAGCTTGACAATACACACTCAGTGGCAACTTTATAAGGTGAACATGTTCAGTTGCTTGTTAACACAAATAACTAATAAGCCAATTACTTGACAGTGACTCAGTGCATTTAAACATGTAGGCGTGGTCAAAATGACTTGCTGAAATTAGAACTGAGTATCAGAATAGGGGGAAATGGGATTTACATGAGTGTTTGAACGTGGCATTGTCGTTAGTGTCAGATGGTTCTGAGAATTCCAGAAACTGCTTATCTACTGTGGATGTGACTTTAGTAACAACTGATTATCATTTAGTCACTGCAGCCTGCTTTAGTGTTGTTGCTGATCATGTCCACCCCTCAGAGTAACCATCTTCTGGAGGATACTCCCAGCAGGAATATACAGCATGTCACAAGGATCAAAATCACCTCTTTAACTAGTTTCTAGAACGTGGCAATGAGATTGTTGTTCTCCACTGGCCTCCAGGCACCAGTAGAGTACATTTCGAATGTGGTGGAACAGGACATTCTCATCATGGATGTGCAGCCAACAAATTAACAGGTTAAAAATCTCTGAGTAATTTTTACATCTTACAACATCTATGCCATCAAGAGCTAAGACAGTTCTTAAGGCATAAGTTCTTTTTGTTTGTTGTTTTTTTTTAAACTGGCATTTTCCTTTTGCAGTGCTTCTTTCTCTCTCCTCTTACACCCCTTTTTACTTTTCTTTTTGCCATGTAATCCAACAGTGAAACAGTCCGTGGGACAGATCTATGAAACACAGTACAGCAGTAAAAACAATACAGTGGGGTCAGCGCTTTATGGTCCTCTGGAGAGCCATGAGGCCTCCAACCAAACACTTGAGCAGATCAGTAAAACACTGCTATACATTAGTCAACTGCAGGAGTGTCTTCAATACTGTGCGATTTAATTAATCTTATGTGTAATTTATCATAGGAAAGATTTAGTCTAAACCATGTTGATATGATTATGATAATCATCTGAGAGTTTAGCATAACAGTTTAAGAGGATTAATAAAAGGGTACATTTAAGCATATGCGTTTGTGAAGAGATTAAAAGTCATGTATCGGATTACATTTGCGTTGTATTACATGTATTGGTGATATGGCTGCCATCTAAAGGCAGAAAAAGGCCAAAGGAGAGGAAATGCTTCTCCCTATTTAAAGCATATGACTTGGTTTAGAAAAAAGGGGGGTGGAGAGCAGAGTGGAGCAAAGGAGGAAAGGCTGTGAAAAGAGGAGAAACTACAGAGAAAACAATCAAAGAAGAATGTAAACACAGGGGCTAAAATGCGGACAAAAGACACAAAACACTCTCCCTTCATATCCTCAGCTCCCCCCTCTCTCCTTTTTTCTGTCTGCGGACGTTTCTCTGGAATCCTCGGATTGCGGTTGGTTACTAAGCAACCAGAATCCTTTCAAAACTGTGTCAGAGAGACTGAAAGAGAGTACCGTGCTGGTTGAAAGCGGGCCTCGTCTTTGCAATGATCTGTCAGGATGTTTATGTCTGACAGTTTTCCATGGTTCACATGTTGTAACCATGAATATTTACCAGCGATATCATTCACATGGGCCAACTCGAACACTTTCCTACACTCCGTAAACTTCTCATGGTTTAAAGACGGTTTGACACAAAACATATGAGCAGCAGCTATACTTATAAAGATAAAATAGTATAAAAAGTGCTTCAATATAGTTTTACAAGGTCTCCTTTAGTTTTAAAAACTTATCCAGTCTCTGAACATATGCTTAATAATATTAGTGTTGCCATCAGGGCTGTCTTTTGTGATATAAAACATATACTGAGAGCTGTTGGAACAGGTGGGGAGAGTCTTAAAAATAGAGGTGCTGTATTATGGAAAACTGCAGTCTTTGTAAGCTCAAGCTTTGAAAAGACACAAAATTCAAAACATATCTGCTTCTGCTGCTTTAGTTTCAAACCTTTTGTACCTTTTTGTTTTTATTTTGACTCCCATCCTTATGGAAGCCTTTTAAAGCAATACTGCATATGTGTCCAACCTCACATCTCCACATGTTGTGACGGAGGATTTGCTTTGCATTGTTATTACCTTGCACATGACAGCTGCATCTCATTTTGCAGCACTGTGTCACTCAGCATCAACTGGATATCAATATACTGGCCATTTTAAATGTGAACCAGTGACTGATTCGACAAAGAAATGCAAGAGGGCATTTACAAAGGAAGTGAGGAAAAGAAAGTGAGAAAGTGACCGAGCAAGAGTCAACATCGGAGTGACTTTTACTGGCTAGGGAGAGCTATAAGAAGAGACAGGATGCAAAATGAATCCCTAATTAAACTTTGTTAAGGGCTGTGTGACAAAACGTATAACTTATCAAAAAACACAAAACTTATATATAATCTAATGGAAAAAAAGCTGTACCAATGTTGTTTATTTAGTATAGATGTTGACTTGCCAGATTACACTATGGTTATCATTAAAGCAGAAAAACAGTTTTAAAATAGTTTAAGGACTACAAGTTAATATGTGATCCAAATGGGCTTATTTTTCAGATTTCTAACTAATTATACCAATTGACAAGAAACAGAAACAAATGTGTACATGACAGCAGATTTATGTTGTTGAGTTATGTTTACTAAGACACGAGTATAACAACATTTTTATTTGTCTTAGAATAATTTAGACTAATGAATGGGGAAAATGTGGAAAAGACTAAAAAGTAAATAAACAAAAATCACAGAATTTTTTACTAAGTATTGTTTTTGGTTCATGGTATGGGATTTCTTAATGAAAAGAAAAAAAAAATAAAGCAAAAGGTACACTCTCCAATGTTTGTAGGAGTGTGAGTGGTGTAATAGATTTAGAGGATGCAATACCATAAGGTTGAGCTGAATAGTTTTATCGTATCAGGCATGTTTGATACCCTTTGGTGTGTTTGTGTGTGTATGTGAGTGTGTGCGTGTGTGGTGCAGTACAGGTTTAAGGCCAATCCCTTCAGATGAAGCTGTTCTATTTAGGGCTTGTTCTATCTCTTTCTTTTAGCTCCCCCATTTACCCCTTTAGCACACTGTGACACACACACACACACACACATTGTGCATGTTCATGATATAATGGATGACACAGAAAGGAGAATCTCACCTTGGGATGCCTTCTGCTCAGGTGTGTTGGATGTCAGGATTGTTTAAGTATCAAGTTCGCCCTGTTCATCCAGCACATTACAGTGTGAAAGCACTGGTTTAATCTGATTCTCTTTTGTCATGCAAGGCAAAAAAGACAATGTGCTCTTTGTCATCACAGCCATAATCAGTACTGCTTGTTGGTGTGATCTTCTTCCTCTGGAAAAAAGTTTCATCATTATCATCATCATGGAAGATTAAAAGCTTGAAATTAGTGGGAGATAAAAGAGCATGCAGCAGAGAGAGAAAGTAAGAGGGAAACAGAGGGAATCCTGGTGTATCTGCGTCACTGCTGCCTCCTCAGCCTCCTCCCAGGGGTGCTTGGTGGAGGAGGGATAGAGAGATTTGGGGATGGAGAGATGAAAGACAGAACAAGGAGATGAGGGATAGAGGTGCGAGTTTGGGGACAGGCTGATTTATGAGTTTCTGTTTCTGAACTAGGCTGTCTTCGGGGACTCAACTATGATGAGCCAATCTGGAGTTCACACATCCACAAGCGCAAAACATGCTCACGCAGCAGACACACGAGACACATGCGGCTCTGCAAGTAGTCATCCTGTTGGCAAAATCCTTAAAGCGGTGATCGCAGCAGGGGAGGGAATCTTTTTATCTTCGAGGTAACTGGTTATGTGTGTATGTTCCCTGTGGCAGATGGTGAAATAAATGAACAATCAAATCGATCAAACAGGACTTGGAACCTAAGCTGGAAGCACTCCACTGCCACATTGACAGAGTGAGGCAGATCACCAGGATGTGAAGCAAAGGAAACAGAGGAGTTAGGAGAAAAAATGTGAGGGAAGGGGTGTAGGGGTGCATTTTGAGTTTGACCAGAGGTTCAAAACAGAACTTGGAGATGAACGATAGATTGTTGATTGTAAAAAGCAGGAGAAAAAAGACAGCAGAGGGGAAACAGAGCTCATTAACAGTGAACGGAGGGATGAAGGGAGGAGGGAAAACAGCTTGTGATGGTCAGTCAGGCGACGCGGTTGGAGAAGTTGTGAATCCAGCAGAGCTCTTCAAAGCTGCTGGTTGATGCAGAAATAAGTTCCTTTGAGATTTCATACCATGGAGTCAGAGAGAGTAGTTCACTTTGTCTTTAAGAGTCAAACAAAATGCAACACATATTTGAAAAATTGGATGATAATGATTTATTTAAGAAATCAAGATATTAGATGACCCTGTGACATTTTAGGTGCTGGAAATACAAGTGATCATCATTATTTTAGAGCACTGGTATGGGTTGGTCTAATGTGACAGTGAATATATGCTGAAATACATGAATCAGCGTCAGGCGAGTGACAATTAACATGGTCTGATAATGTAAATTGGCTACATTTGTAAAGCTTCTCATATCTGATCTTGTAACATAGGCCCTGTAGGACATTACTGAAAACATGTTATTTTGTTGTTTAGCAACTAATGTGACTCCACTGCACCTTGCAAGCATCAAGATTAGAATATTATTATGCAGAACAATGAGAAGCAAATAACATAAAACCAGAAATTATTCAGCACATGCACAAAAGTCACCAGCAGTTATATTTAGACTTCTTACTCTTATTGTAGTCAATTTGTTATTTCCCCAGTTAGACAGTAAGGATGGTTTAATTGATCAGCCTCATTGCTGTGATATTGATCACATAGACCTGTTACTAAAGCCTCAGCCCTCAAAACAGTGATTTTAAACATTTTTTTTCATATCTATATGCTTCATAAATTGCTTTCAATGTGTACTGTAATTACAATGAACTAACTATGGGAACATTCTCCAAAAAAATCACATGTGAGTGAGTCAACCAATTATTAGACGTATTGATCTGCAAATCTGTGAATTCACTTGATTGACACAGCTTTGTGTGTTAAAACATGACGTTGGTAAAGTTGGGCGGCTCGGTCGCTGCCAGGTTGCAGAAGGACAAGGCTCTAGTGGAGAATTTCCACCCTGTAGATCTGCACCAGGTTACAGTCTAATTGTTAATTAAATACTTGCAGGGATGCTGTAATTTTGTACAATGTAGACGTTGAATTGATAACAAAGTGTTGTTTCCCTGTAAAAAAGCAACTCAAATACATGCTTTCATTCATTTATTTTTGTTGAATATACACACACTTGAACATACTGCTAATGTGCTGACTGACCTGAGTCAGGACTAGATTAGGTTATCATAATGTATGGGGGTGAGTTGCTGTCCTTTGTAGAGGAATAGACAAGCTTGAAACATGAGAATGGGGATACAGAAAAATGGATTATAAAAGAGACTGGAAGGACGTGGACATGAAGAGGAGGTGGAGGCTCACATAAAAAGGTGGGGGTTAAAAGGCTAAGAGAATAGAAAGAAAGAGGATGGGTAATAGGGGAGAGGGGGAAAAAGAGAGAGAGGAGGGGTGACGGTGACAGTCAAGGAGAGTTGGATGGAGGAGGAATAAGTGAAAGGTGTTGGGGGAAAGATGGAGTTAAAAATAAAAGTAAACCTTATTTGCAGAAGTGGGATGAGGTTAATATTCCTGCACTGTGGCATGATTAAATTTTCTTTGACATCAGCATGAATTTATGTCATATAAGAAAATTGAATGAAATCTATTTAGTGCATTAGAGAAATTGCATGTATTAGACATAGACGGGATGATATTCTAGTCCATAGACTATCCATCAATGAGATTAAAGAGGAAAAGGCTAATAAAGCATAGTAAAGAAAAATGAGAGCAAATAAAAATCTCTTCTTACCCAAAATATCCCATAAAAGGCATATTATTACACAGCTACTTTAGAATTTAGAAACATTGTACAGATAGAAATATAATATTAAAAAAAACAAACAAACAAACAAAAAAAAAGGAAACTGGCTCACTGTTTCTTTTTCTGTCTCTTTTTTGTCCTTTTCTACTATTTTAACAGCAGTGTCATGAGGTGAGGTTCATGTCTGGTGACTCCTTTAGAGTCAGATTTACAATTGTAAAAACTCAATATTTATTCAAATGACAGCATATTGACCACTGCTAATGTTTCATATCATCAGCTTTCCTCTCTCACATCAACACAAACACACACACCCAGGAACATATTTAGCCTAGAAAGAATGTTCAGCAAGAGCCAATGAATAGAGCAAATGTGCTCCCTTCATGTGTTCTAAACAGTCCATACTCATTCTAAACCTGTAGAGATGTGAACACAAATTTAAATTTGATCCTCAGTTAAATCTATTGTTGTTTTTAAAACTTGAAAATCTGGTGATTTAATCAATTTTAATGCAGGTTGCTCATCAGCAGGATAAGATAAAATAGAATAATTCCCTTTAAGTCGCATTTTTGTTTTTGTTTGTTTTAAAAACACATCAATTTATGGTCTTACTTTTATTTGTATATGAAGGCCATGCTCTTATTTTGCACCAAAAAAAGATCTGTTACTTGGTTGTAGAAATTTTCCTTATTTTCCTATAGTTTTAAAAATGGTAAAAATGGTTAATGGTCCGTATTTATATAGCACTTTACTGTACCTGGAATGATACCCAAAGCGCTTTACATTATACATCACATTCACCCATTCATACACATATTTACACACGGAAGCTGCCATGCAAGGCGCTCGACCACGACCCATCAGGAGCAATTAGGGGTTCAGTGTTTTGCCCAAGGACACCTCGACATGAACTCTACTTGGCCGAGGAGTGAACCGGCAACCCTCGGGTTACAAGATGAACGGTCTACCTTGCTGAGCCATGCCGCCCCTAGTTAAAAAGTTAAAAGCTAAGTTAAAAATAAAAAAAAAAAAACCTTTAAAAAAACTGCCTCTAAAGAGATAATGACTTACATAGAATGTAAAAAGTCATGGTATATAATAAATCTTTCTATAAACTTTATATTAGTGACTTGCTGAGATACAGAAACGGCCGTGAGCCATACAGCCCAGATAATTCAAATAATTGGAGTCATACAGAAAATAAATTTATAACACAGATCAGTGTACAATTAATAATTTTATTTGATGATTCTTAGTTTTTTATTGCGCATGACAGGTGAGGCTCTGCCCACCTGTCTCCCCTGACCGCATGTTACTGTTAAAAAGTGATAGCCTGAAAGCGCCACTAACCCCCAAACCACTTAAGTAGTGCACTTCAGAGCTGCAGACAAGTTTGTTTCTTTCTCTACCTCCCTATGTTTGTGTGTGCAGATACTGACTTGCCCTCTCTGCACCACCTGTCTTAGTGGCAGAGCTAATTGCTGTGACTGGTCACTGACCTGAACTTTTAAACACTAATTACATATCATTTACCCTTTAATTTACTGAAACCAGGAAACAAATGGACAAGTTGAAATTTATCCATTTGGCTGCATGAGAAATCTAATTTGACAGAGAAGCAACAACAAATAGGCTTCAGAGAGCCATGCAGCTATAAGTCGTGATCACTTGCTGTGACCAGTTTTGGTGGCACAAAGCTTATGGTCAGGCATTAAAAAATTCTTACACTGTTGCAAAGAAAAGTTAAAGAGCTGTAGCTAGAGGGGACTTCCTAAATTTCTAGCTTATTGTAGAACAAAAGCACTAAGCCATGAAGCAGATAGGGATAAGTTCTGCTTCCGAGCTACATGTAAGACTTAACACTGTAGTTGAGGAGAAAAGAGGACAGGGGAGATGAAAACACAGGAAGTAATAGCAGTGAAAAAGAAGTTGAAAATGTGGTCTTAATGTTTTAATTAGATAAGCTTTCATATGCATGAATTGGAGCTGTGAAGGAATACAACTGGACATCTCTTTGTCTGTAGTGTTTCATTGCATCTTCAGTGTTTACTGCACCCTCCTTCCACCCCTCTGTGCTCTCTGCAGCTTGCTCGCATACTCTGGCACCGCTCTGACAGCTCAACTGAAGTGGGTTTGACACTGTGTGCATTGTGAAGTCAGTTTGACATTGTGTGTGTGCTGTGAGATATCTCCTGTGTAATCATCCTGTTGAGCAT
This sequence comes from Melanotaenia boesemani, assembly GCF_017639745.1. NCBI lineage: Eukaryota > Metazoa > Chordata > Actinopteri > Atheriniformes > Melanotaeniidae > Melanotaenia > Melanotaenia boesemani. The sequence goes on along the minus strand of NC_055683.1, from coordinate 19,585,482 downwards.
CCACGTATTTCTTGTATAGGGGCAGTGTTTGGGCAACACATTCTCTCTCCCATTTGTCATTTGCTAATGCATGTCCTTGGCATCACATTTTTACACACTGGGCATCATTTCACCATAATTTTTCAATGTGAGAAGTAGTATTTTTATTTTACAGCTACATCTCTCTGGTCAAAGACATCTATTGAAGTACAAAGGGTAATAGAAAGAGATTACACAAGGCTTCCAAGAGTGTTTGAGTCTCGTGAACAAAATTAAAAATCCAGTTTTGGACTGTTAAAATACAACACTTGGTTTCACTCTCTTCTTTCTTAGTCTTAGTCATAGTTTGGGAATTTTTCCTTTTAATTTTCACTTCTATTCATGGCAGATAGACAAAAAATATAGTGTAGAAACTATGCTTTAATCTAATATGTTTCTCCAGTTTACTAGCAGGCTAATACTAGCAAGCTAATCTGTTTGTGTGACACCTTCAAACTCTCATTTGGCTCTCGGGATGTGTGTGAGTGTACGTGTGTGTACCCACATGTGACCACAGACATCACTGTGAGTGTTAAATGTTTATATTTTTTTACTGGACTTTTTTTTTTAACTTATAATGTTGATAGCTACTATCTAACTTGGCTAACAAACAAGCTAGCAAATATTAATTTGGGCTGCCGCGTCTAAATGCATGTTTCTAAATTTCTTTATAGACTTGTAAATGTGCTTTTCATGTTCGCCATAAGTAAATGAATGAAAAAATTCATGTAAGCTGTAATTCATAAACCAAGCCTTGATTGTGTGTCTTACACACACTAGTTTGGCTGTGTGTGAATGTTGACTTCATGAATGTGTATAAGTGTTATCACAGTCATTAGAGGTGTGAGACTTTGCAATGACAGAATGTGGAAAATTTAACAGGCTCTTACTGATGCTTAATAATGCATTGCAATTATTGTATAATGTTTACCTTTGAAGGTTTGCACTGTTTGATATTTGTACAACATAGGCTGAGAATTGCCACTGAGTCATCAATATCTATTTTTCTGTAGATGGCAATGAAAGAGTGGTAAGCAAATGTTTGAGCAACCTGGTCAATATTTCTCTATATCAACAGCTAAGTGAAAGTATACTTAATTGGAGAAGTAATAATGTTGATGGTAAAACAGTTGTTACATAAAGTGAGGTGATGTAAGTGTATTAATATTGGTAGGATATTTTCTTTTACTTGTAGAGAAGAGCTGAACAAAGGAAAGGCAATCTGCAAAACTTTGGCCGTTACCAGGAAATTTGTTAGATGGCAGATATCTTTAAACAAGTCCTAAAGATCTCAGAGAACTTGTTGCAACATATTCTCATAAAATGTTTGTAGAATAACGTATGAAAAGTTATGGACACGATTTTGTGCATTTGGACGTGTGAATGGGTGCAGGAGAAATGCACCTCACTGGAGCACGAGTGTTTCTATCTTCACCTACCTGGGACAATTGAGAAAACTCAAATTTTTTGTCAGATTTTCAGCTGGTTGACATGTTTTGTGCACAGTCTGTCCAACGGACAGACAGAAGTGTGCTCACCTGTGTGTGTGTGTGTGTGTGTGTGTGCACCCCCCCACCACCACCACCATAATGGTAGGTGACACACTAAATTGGAATATAAAATGTAAAAATGTAAAAACTATTTACAAACTATTTACAGAAGGCTATAGCATATAGTTTAAACCAGACATGAAACATTTTCAGTATTTACTTGTGCACAAGTAATTAAATAATGAACCACTGGAGTTTTAATGTGATGCACCAAGTCTAGTTTGATTGAATAAATTAAGCTAAAGCAGGGCTTGATGAGGGATGTGTTCTATAAAGACCCATGTAACCCCATGTTGATGTTTTTTTATAGTAATAGTTCAAGAGCGTGCATTTAATGTGAGCACCTCACTGGTTGTTGAGTGTCCTACTGTGACTTTTTTCTGTTAGCTGAACAATAACTATTTATACTAAAGCCAAGTCTCCTTTTTAAATACATGAGTTGCACAATTTATATACACCATTTATATGTCTTTGAGGACTTAAGCAACCAATTTCTGCGCTTTTCAGTAAGTAGACTAGTCCTAAAAAAGCATGAGAAAACATTGCTTATTCTCAAGGAACGAAGGTCCAAAATAATTCTGTGAAACAAACCATCAGACCCATCAGGTTAATTTTTTTATAATCTGTGACAGGCATGAACTTGTGCATCTACTTGACCATTAAAACCTTGAATCTTACCAAGTCATTATAGTGATTTGGCTGGAAAATGTGCCTTCCTTTTCTTTTTATTACACTTCTGGTTTCAACTGGGGCTAAATGACAATGACTCAATTTAGGCAAAGAGCTAAATAAATTAATAAAAACCAGCGTTACTTTGCAAAGAAACTCAATAAAGGGGTACTGGCAGTTTGATCTATGGTAGGGTAATAAGTGATAGCATTGAAATGTCATTTAATGTTTTATGAATGCAAACAATTCCCCACATCTACTGTGACATCTACTGTGACACAGCACAGACCAAATTTGATTTGCTCAAATTATGCAAATTACAAAAGTGACGTTTACCAGTGGGAGCAGGAGAACTGTTTCTGGGGCTATGTTTAATCTTTCTTAGTCATCTTAACTTTGATTCTGCATTGAATCCCATATATGTGTGAGAGGCACAAGCCAAACAAAAATTTTAAAAGAAATACAAGTTTCTTGTTTTCTGTTTACTGCAAGTCAGATGCTGAGTATGCTGAGCTTACGCTGCAGCAACAGCCTGGCTTTACTTTGAAGACTTGTACATCATGCCAGTGTGTCTATGCGTGTGTGTGTGTTTAGGGGGAACTGAAGACAGAAATAACAGAAGGGAGCTCATGAGGTGTTGACTGTGGAGATTAAATAGGAAAGAAAGAGCGTAGAGTACAAGAAGCCAAAGAGGGGCACGAGAGAGCAAGAGAGAGACAGCTTTTCTGAATATTAAAATCTCTGTTTAATTCTGCTGCAGATTACTGAATCTTTCATCTGTGAAGGAAGGATCAACCTTATGTTGCTTGACCACTGTAGGCATGTGTGTGTTTGAAGCATGTATACAGGCTGACGACTTGAGGCACTTTCCACGTGACTGAAGACGATTTTTCTCATTGTAGTTATACTGGCAGTAGCAGCTTGAGATTTAACACAGTTGTATTGTTAATATTTTACTGCTGTTCCCTTGAGGACATCATATTGAGTGTTGTACGTGGATGTAATTGTTAAATAGTTGCCTAACATATTTCTAGACAGGCTTACATGTCAGACATCAGCTACAATGTCACTAACAGCAACAACACAAAACAAAACAAAAAGCAACCCATTAAAGTTGAGGAGGAACAAGACAGAAGACTGAAGAAAGCTGTGGGCTTGTGGAGGGTGTGTGGTCTGTTGGGCTGGAGGCAGGGGTGAATTGAACACGTTAAGCTCATTAACTCTGTCCAGACCTCCATCAGTTTAATCCGCCGTTAACTTGAAGGGGGTGATCTTTCTCATTCCTGACCACAGATCCCTCATGTTGTTCTGCTGGAGCTTTCTAACTTCTTCCTGTAGTCCTCCTTGCACTTCTTAATCTTAGTTTTACCTTGTTTTTGTGTTGTCTTCAATAACTCCACGTCTCCATCCCTGAAGGCTTTCTTTTTAATGTCTAGCAGCTCTTTCAGGTCACTGATATTGTTATTGGGGAAGCACCTCACTGTTCTGGTTGGTACGATGGTGTCCACACAGAAGTTTATATAATCTGTCAAACTGTAATTTGCAAACTGTCTTTGCCTGTCATTGTGTGTGTTTTATGTGTACACAGTATGTATTTGAGTTATGTAAAAGACAGTGGTTACTATTAGTTTTTCCACATAAAATTGCTTTCCAATTACAGCAGCAGCTCGTGAATACATCAACACTGCAGCTGAGTGCACACTCTACATCAGTATGTTTGTTTCAGAGTGAGTGGGATGTGTATTTCTGGCAAAAGCCAAACCAAAGTAGAAAAACAGTAGGATCAGTGCCTTCTTACTTTCTCCTGCCATGATTTAAGTACATTTTCTCCAGTAATATCTTTTGCCATTTTCTCTCATTTAATCTGTTTAACCATCCTTCTCACAGTCCGTCTCTGGCTCGTCTCTTGATTTACTTGCTCATTGCAATGATGGAACATCTTAAATTAGTGCGACTGCAGAAGATCTGTGATATTCTTGCTGTCATCCATATGTTTTGAGTTTACTTTTTGTTATGAGTTGTAGCGTTAAATAATACTGCTGCATGCTGTTTGAGCCAACAGTAATGATATATATGTCATCAGTGAGACTATGATTGATGCACTCTGACATTGTTCATGTCTGTTCTCACTGTGAGTCTCCATTTATTCCATGAAATACATAGCACATTGCCTAGATTTTGGACCTATTCTAATTCAAAGAAAAATCAGCTAAGAATGATGGCGTTTGGAAACTGGTGGACGCTTTTTAGATTTATCTTTTCATTGAAAACAGAGACCCATTTAAAATCACGCTCCCCACTGATCCACTCAGACTGCATCAAATTTGTGGGCTGAATTATTGAGATACCATTCCTTACAGTACTCTGATTCAATAACAGCCAGAAAAAAGATAGAAGAAAAAAAACTGCTTCTTGAACCCTTTGTAACTTACTGCTTTGCCCTAAATAGATAATCTTCTGTTTTTCCCAAAAAGGATAAAAAAAAAAAAAGATTAAACAAATATACGTAAATCCATAGAAGATTACTCAGAAGTGCTTTTTTAAATCATGTCAGTCGAGACATTTGGCTTTTGGACCCGTATAAGTATGTTTCCTTTTTCTGACAAGAAAGTGGGACGAAGGTTTTTTTACCAAAGAAATCTTGAAAGCACCAAAGGTTTGATAAATACTGATAAACTCATGTTTAAATGCTTGGAACTAATTGTCCCAAATGTGGATCACCTCAACCTGGTTATGATATACACATCTTTATATGTAACCAAGAAACTGTGCTCTTATAAACTTATATAACACATACAGTGCATCCGGAAAGTATTCACAGCACTTCACTTTTTCCACATTTTATTATGTTACAGCTTCATTCCAAATTATATTAAATTAAGCTCTTACCTCAAAATTCTACACACAATACCTCATTATGACAAGGTGAAAAAAGGTTTTTTTGAGATTTTTTGAATTTATTAAAAATGGAAAACGAAGAAATCACATTTACATAAGTATTCACAACCTTTGCCATGGAGCTCAAAATTGAGCTCAGGTGCATCCTGTTCCCACTGATAAGCCTTGAGATGTTTCTACAGCTTAATTGGAGTCCACCTGTGGTAAATTCAGTTGATTGGACATGATTGGGAAAGGCACACACCTTGTCTATATAAGGTCCCACAGTTGACCATGCATGTCAGAGCACAAACACCAAGCATGAAGTCGAAGGAATTGTCTGTAGACCTCCGAGACAGGATTGTCTTGAGGCACAAATCTGGGGAAGGATTCAAAAAAATTTCTGCTGCTTTGAAGGTCCCAATGAGCACAGTGGCCTCCATCATTCGTAAATGGAAGACGTTTGGAACCACCAGGACTCTTCCTAGAGCTGGCCGGCCGTCTACACTGAGCAATCGGGGGAGAAGGGCCTTAGTCAGGGAGGTGACCAAGAACCCGATGGTCACTCTGGCAGAGCTCCAGCGTTCCTCTGTGGAGAGAGGAGAACCTTCCAGAAGGACCACCATCTCTGCAGCAATCCACCAATCAGGACTGTATGGTAGAGTGGCAAGACGAAAGCCACTCCTTAGTAAAAGGCACATGGCAGCCCATCTTGAGTTTGCCAAAAGGCACCTGAATGACTCTCAGACCATGAGAAACAAAATTCTCTGGTCTGATGAGACAAAGCTTGAACTCTTTGGTGTTAATGCCAGGCGTCATGTTTGGAGGAAACCAGGCACCGCTCATCACCAGGCCAATACCATCCCTACAGTGAAGCATGGTGGCAGCAGCATCATGCTATGGGGATGTTTTTCAGCAGCAGGAACTGGCAGACTAGTCAGGATAGAAGGAAAGATGACTACAGAAATATACAGAGACATCCTGGATGAAAACCTGTTCCAGAGTGCTCGAGATCTCAGACTGGGGCGACGGTTTATTTTTCAGCAGGACAATGACCCAAAGCACACAGCCAAGATCTCAAAGGAGTGGCTTCAGAACCACTCTGTGAATGTCCTGGAGTGGCCCAGCCAGAGTCCAGACTTGAATCCGATTGAACATCTGAGAGATCTGAAAATGGCTGTGCATAGACATCTCCCATCCAACCTGAAGGAGCTTGAGAAGTACTGCAAAGAAGAACGGGCAAAACTGCCTAAAGATAGGTGTGCTAAGCTTGTAGCGTCATATCCAAAAAGACTTGAGGCTGTAATTGCTGCCAAAGGTGGATCAACAAAGTATTAAGCAAAGGCTGTGAATACTTATGTAAATGTGATTTCTTCGTTTTCCATTTTTTATAAATTCAAAAACTTAAAAAAAAACTTTTTTCAGCTTGTCATAATGGGGTATTGTGTGTAGAATTTTGAGGTAAGAGCTTTAATATAATTTGGAATGAAGCTGTAACATAATAAAATGTGGAAAAAGTGAAGCACTGTGAATACTTTCTGGATGCACTGTATACATAATATTAGCAGCACTGGGACCCATTATATGTGTTAACCCCCAAAATGTTCACTGTATTTATAGATTATTTGCTCATTTTTTTTCTAGCTCACATAAGATATATAAATCACTATCTTGCGTGTACTGTAAGAGATTTTCATATTGCTATCACTCTGCCTTAATCTGCTTGTGGATTCACCTGTGGCTGTTTCTTGTCTGTGAAGCGCATTCAGTCTCACACAGAATAAACAGTGCTACACAGTTTACATCAGCTTTTTTTTCTTGCATGTTTGCCGCCTGTTGTTGATGATTTAAAATGACATCTAATATGTTTTGACCTTAACTTCTTGTTCTTGCACGTGGTTTGAGCACGTGTCCATGCTGGTTATCCTGCTTAACTGTGTGACTCTGGGGATGTTCCAGCCCTGTGAGGACATGGAATGCCAGTCAGAGTGGTGCCGCATCCTACAGGTTAGTGTGACACTCTCACCACATTAGCCGGCCTCATGGGAACAGTCCCTGACGTGGGATGTGTTATTTTAGCGTGCCATGCTGCATTTGGTTTCTGTCCATGAAAACGCATAGGTGACATTGGCCATGTACACTCCCGTACTTCACTGACAATAAGTGCCAAGTTAGGTGCAATGTGGGCATATTGTAGTAATGGCATGGACGAATGTGTTGTTCCTGTTCATTTTGTGTTATTTTTGTTCATTTTAATACACTTTTACTACAGTGAAATGCTCATTTTTTGGCATAGACATGCTCATTATCCTCCAATACATTTTCTTTTTTGCTATAATAGACGTCGAATTAATTGAGACATAAATGTATTCATCCTACATCAGGAATGTTTCCTGCTAGGATGAAACTAGCTAAAGGATACAGTACATCTTTATTTCTACTCAAACTCTTCTAATACTACTTCTCTGATAATATATCTGTTTTTTTGTCTTTTTATCATGTCTGACCAGGTGTTGGACGACTGCATTTTTGCTTTCTTCGCTGTGGAAATGGTCATCAAGATGGTGGCCCTGGGAATTTTTGGCTCAAATTCTTACCTGGGTGACAAGTGGAACCAGCTTGACTTTGTCATTGTCATGGCAGGGTTGGTTTCTAATTATCTTTTGCTTATGCCTACAGATTGCTCCTTTTGTTCTCTGTCAAAAAGATGTTAAATAATGGCACACTAAATGGGGAATGGGATGCTAATACAATATAAATTATCTCACTCTTGCATGTGATCTGTGATCTGTTTTATACCCACACTAATTCTTCTATGATCAAACTGCTAATACAAGCTGCAAAAATAAATCTTGGTGAAAACAGGATGCATATATTTATGATTTATACTTGAGTTGAACAGTTTTGTATCCAAGCAACCGTATGCACAAACAATCATGTATTCACCCTATTTACACTAAATTAGTGGGCAGAAATGTGATTCAGATTGTGCCTCATATTTTTAACTCCCCCAAAATGGTCACATCTTGTCCGGAGCTCGAAGCAAAGCTTGTTTTTCTTTAATAATATGCACAAGTACACAAAGTAAACCAGTCTAAATTTAGTTCCTCACAAGCCAACATGCAAACAGTTTTCTTATCTGAGGAGTAATTAGGGTTACTCACAGCACACAAATATCATAGCGCTCAAACAAGATGTTTTACACAGGTTTATCTGTGTGTGTTTAGTTCTCTCTCTCTTTCTTTCCCAGTGGGGCAATGAGGGTGCAGCTTAAAAGGAACTTGACAAATTAAAATATATAATAATGTAACAAAAAAAAAAAGAAAAAAATTAAGAAAGGTAAAAAGCCAAATTTTACAGAAGATGTATTTTAACAAATGTCCTTTTTGTTTTTGGGATACGGAATATGTGACACAAAAGGCTATTAAGGCACCTTGAAATATGACAGTAACCAGGACTAACAGTGTGGGGATTATTGCTGAAATGATCACCGTTCCTGCTTATTTAAGATTAGGGGTTACTATTGAGGTTTGGTTTCCGTAAGTTTAGATCCACTTCCAACACAACCCATGCTCTCGTAAACCAGAACTCAAAGCACAATTAAAGCTATAAGTATTTCCTTCTACCTACTTGTATATTGTCATATGCATTATCTTTGTGCGCTGCCATAAGTGTCAACCATCCTGATAAACAGCTTCTGAGTAATTACACATGTTGTGTAATTAAATGGTGTTGATTTTCTCATGTTGTTTCTAAGGGCAGATCTCTGTGTGTGTGCTATTTTGGCTTTTTGAAGAACAATATCACATAAAACTTTGTCTCTCCGCCTTTCTCTTTAGGGTGATGGAGTATTCTCTGGAAGGCCACAATGCCAGTCTGTCAGCCATCCGTACCGTTCGAGTCCTCAGGCCACTGCGGGCTATCAATAGAGTACCAAGTAAGTTCAAGTATCCGAGAGTCGCCTGTGGCTCTGCCTTTTTGTAATTTGTGATATGGACATGAAAATCTAGCTTTTTTTTTTTTTTAGATCATTTCCTAACATTTCATCAGCAGCCATTATTATTCTAAATAGCCATATAAGGCAGTTTATAAAACATGACCCCATGTGAAGGTTAAAATCAAAGAAAATCTTGGATTTATATGTGGGCAAAATTACCAAAAATAAATGGAATGTTTGCTGCCTCTCCAGTGCTGCTTATTTAGTGGCTGGTTAAGGACTCTCAAGATGTCAGACTGCAAGTGAATGCAGCACGACTTCAGGTACTGAATGCACTTGAAGATGCAGAGAGCTCTCATGCTGCCCCAAGTGAAGAAATAAAGCAAAGTGTATTGCTCATCCATGTAAGGAGAACTGCTGCTGCATCTGAAGGGGCAAAGTCCGAACTTACTTTGTTAAAATCGGTAGCTTTCTGAGGTATTTACGATGAGTAAGCAAACATGCACATTTTTACAATAACGCCCACAATCATTGGTAAAAGAAATTACAATGGCTTGGCGAAGGTCTGTGCTCTCTGAGTGCTTCTAGTTAAAAATCTCACTGAGTGTCTTTGTAAAGAGAAATCATCAAGCAGGTTAGCCATAAGCCATGAGGGCTGTGACCCCCTTGAAATTTTGATTATTCTCTTTATTTAGGGGATGGGTAAAGTTAACCTCGTTTTTACCTTTGCAATGGCTTTGACATGTTTATAGAGAGAAATGAAAATGGAGACAAGACAGATAAAAATATGGCTTGAGTAGAATTGAGAGAAAGAGAGGACCGGGAGTAAATTAATGTGAAGGAGGACAATATGTTGTCGACTCTTTCAACTATCAAGAAATTAATTCTGCTTTTTATAGGGACCACCAGTGCCACCATATGTAAACCTGTTGCGATCCTGTATAAAATTTCTTTGCTCCATCACTGCTGATGCATAGTCTTTTCTCATTACTCTATCAAAGCCAGCATCTTTCATAAGCTTCGTGTGCTTTATCTAGCATTCACATCATTTCAGCTGTAACAGCAGTATATACTTGAAGTGCAGTGCTTCATGTTGGTGTCTGCATTCTCACTTTGGTGTTGGTTGACGAATGATCCAGGACCTCGGCGATTGCTTTTAACCCACCAGAGCTCACCCATGGTTTGTCATTTTCCCAGAAGCTCTGCAACAGAAATGACCATGAATCTACAGCTGAAGAGGATCACTAGACAATGGTGTCATAACAACTTAGAAGATTATTAACCAGCCTACATAGGAAAGTAGCCAGGCTGCTTCTCAGACTCGAGGCTGCCAGTAACAGAAGCCTATTTGCACATAACATTTCATGTTTATTGACATGGTTTTAAACAGTATGATTGCTTGCATTGCTTTTAGTTGAGCAAAACAGGGGAGAGTAAACAGTACATGATGAAAACTGGGAGCTTGATTGAGAAATTGGGGTGCATGTAGTGCAGTGATCACATAAAAATCAGTGTGGATATATACTTGTTTGCAACCCAAGCACCATCATGAAACATTTAAGCTTGTAATGTTATATACCCTGAATGCTGAACATGTCACATTAACGTCATCACTAAACTAACATCATAGCTTTATACTGCCATAAACAGGGCAGAGTGAAAGATTTATGTATAAGTCACTACCTGATGGTGGACTAACAATTGGAGGTAGACAGTGAGAGGACAGAGGGGGATGAATGCAGTGAGGGTGACAGTTACAGCTATAACTTGGGGCTGAAAATTTCAAGCTTAGCATAGACACATGCACACAAAGTAAACTTATCCCAAAGCCCGCACACGCATGCTCAATAGTACATACAACCAGAAATTCTTAGAGGTTGATAAATATTGGTTTACTTCCTTAATTTTTATTTGTTTTCACGTAACTTATGATCAGAGACGGGGTTTTTGAAGAGGAGAGGCTAATAGAAAGGCTAAAGTTTCTCTCTACTACTGTTTTACTGTCTTTTCTTTTTTTGTGTGTGTCTATTTGCATTAGTGTAAGGGAGTTGTTAGGTGGATGTTGAATGTGTTTCTACACCGTAGCTTAGATACAGTGAATATGTTTACAAATCTGCTGCTTGCATGGGGGGGTTCTGCAATTTATCTGCCGACTGTACAGTACACAACATACACAAACACACATAGTGTGTTCTACTATTGCTTTAATACGTCATCAGAATTTTTTAGTGGTGTGTGCAACTCCGAGATTTATCCTGTGGGAACTAATAGCGAGTTATTTTGTCATCCATCTTGGTTTGTCTGCATGACTAAGTTAAAATAACTTGGCTGAGACAGTAAAAAATGAGAACCTGCAGACTAATGAGATCTCAAGCTGAGACTAAAGATAACAATGTCATCAGGGAGCGGTATTTAGAAACTTGTGGTCCATAAACTTTAGAACAAAATGCCACAGCTTGGATTCTTTCAAATCACTTTTTCCAGTCTGGATTCTGGAAGTTTCTTAGCATAGTACACAAGATGATAGGTTTATTTGCATGCAGCTTGACATTTATCATGAGATGCATAAGAAAACACAACCCAATTCCCATCAGCTGACTCTCTGCAGACTGTTCCTCTGCAATCTTTCTTATCAAGACTTCATGACTTTTTAATTAGACATTAATGCAGTATAATGTAAGTCATTACTTTTACGCTGTTACTGTATTGTTCTTCACTTATTTTACATGTAATTTTTGACAGCCTCATATTTTGCAGCAATTTCCATTTTCTATTTTCAAATAAAGATATTAAGCTCCAACTACAGTTTTAAAATGGTTTTTAGCACTCAAGCAGGCTTCTTTCATTAAAGATGCAATAAATTTGACTTTTTTAAAATGGCTTTTTAGTGCTGAGCTTTTAGTGGTGGAGAAGTGTATTTTTTAATTCATGCATTGCTCCTGATTCTTAATACTTCTTCCAGTTCCAACCAGGGCCGGTTCTAGGAATGCATACATGAGGGGGCAGGCATAAATTTGAAGGGGGCATTATGAGTACATACTTCAGCATTTTCTTGTTGTTGTTTTTTAAGTGTTTCTTTAACGGAACTGTGCTGTTAGTGGAGTCCAACTTCAAAGAAATGGATTGCACTTTGTCAGGCCTCTACTCTAAGACCTGTCCAGCTTGGGTGTCCCACCTGAAACCAAAGCTCCTGCTCGTATAGCTCTTAGAGTCACTGAGGCACGCAAACCCCCTGACCACAATAAGGTGGCAATCCCTCAGGGGGGGAACAGAAAATATCAATAACAAAATGAAGTAAGAAAAAAGAAAAGAATGATCCATTATCAAAGCTTTAACAACCAACAAAATAACAATTGCCCTATTGGACAGCCATTAGATGTCTAAGCATTTTGAATAAATTTGAAACTAATAACAATAAACTCAACTATCTGTGTGTTTGTTTCTGTCTGTATATAGACCATAATGATTAAAGAATCAGCACTACCTTTTTTAAAAGCTCTAAAAAATGGATGCATCATGCAGGAGGACTGAATGAAACTTTCCAAAGTGGGTTTTGTGGCCGGAGTTTTTTTTTTTTCTAACTACAACTCTCCAAGATCGGAAATGCACATTGTCGTCTGTTTAAGCTGAGGCATACATGAAGCTCTGAGCTGAACTGCTGAAAGCAGCGGGAATGTAGAGTGAAACTTTCTGTTATTTTTTTCTTCAAACTAGCATGCTGAACTAAAGGCTGGGCGGAGCTTGAGGGGTCTCATATGCGCAGCTCGTTTTCCCTCAGTCTGTATTGTACCGAGGAGGCAGTCACATCTATGGCCCGTGCGTGATTGATCACTGCTCCTACTAACAGGCGTAGACACGTTTAAATAGAACAGAAACAAACCCCAGTTGACAGAATAGATGCAATAAATACGTCTGTTATTATAAGTATTTATTCAGTATCGCTACAACACATTTAACAGAGCTTTACTCTATAAGTTTTACCGCTGGAGCTCAGCAGCCGCTCTCTCTACGAGGGGGAGAAATATGACACCGCAAGATCAGGCTGTATGTCAACTCATTTGCATACTAAACACTGATTGGTTGTTTTCTGTGGTGGTGGGAAGGACTTGTTGAAGACAGTACAATGGATCCTGTGAAGCTCCGACACACAGAGTTCAGTACAGAGGGGAGAGAGCGTTTGGAGAGATTTGCCCATTTCGGCGCATTTGATTGAGGGGGCAGAATGGCATCTTGAATGAAAGAAGGCTAAATAAAAATTATAGATACACTGCTAACAAAACATGAACAGAGACCAAACATTGACATTATTGTAGTTGATGAAAAGGGGGCCCTGCAGCAAAAGTTTGGGAACCACTGCTGTGACTGTAAAAATTTAAATAGGACTGTCTACATGTTCTGGACTCTCTTCATTAACAAACTCAGAACTGGGCTTTCCAGTTAAGTTAGTATTAGCTTAATTTTTAATTGTTTGAAAAAAAGTTGTTTTCTGGTGTTGACAAGATTGCACCTGTCCAATCAGAGAAATGGTCAAGCTGCATAAAGTTACATTAAAGGGATTATTTGCATCCTTTAGAGATTTAATTAAAAAGTAACATGTTTCTTTCTTAAAAGCACATTTGAGAGGACAAAACTCTCTGTATCCACCTAACGTTGACATGCACACACTAGTCATACTGAGTCTTTCCAAACTTATGTAGGCACTGAATCTGTTGTGGAAAGAGTGCATAGTTCATAAGCTCTTATTTTACATGCAATTAAATGATGTACTATAGTCTAGCTTAGCATCTATGTGTTTCTTCTGTTCTTAGTACATCAAAGAGGAAATCCTTTAGAGGGCCAGCAGAATAATACCATCTTATTGCCACTTCCAAATTTAATATATATTCTCTCTGCAACATTTTAAATAGAAATGGATATTTTAGTGGAGAAGTCCCCAACCACCAAGTGCTCATAAAAAAGGAATTTTAATGTATTTTAAAGAAAAAAATATTCCCCTCTCCCCAGCTGAGTAAGATTTTAAGCATACTTCCTTTGGTGTAAAGGTAAGAACACTGGTGAGTAGCCATTTGTTGATGCTTCCCAGGTATCATCATCATCATCAAAGTGGATGTAGGCGATTATTTTGTCCACTGCAATAACACAATACAAACAGCCTGAGCTTGAGAGGCATCACCGCAGTGGTAAAAATTTGCTGTAGCACTGTGGCATTGCCACCGAACTGTGCTATCTGGCTGTAAATGTGATCAATGTGACAAGGCTGTAGTGTAAGTGAAAGAGGAAAGAACACGTAGTTTCAACCTCAGGGAGTGGATCTGCAACTATACTGATGCTGAACACAGCTGACATCTGGAGATGAATGCTGAATGCTTGCGGTTAGATAACATTAGCCACAAGGAAACTGTGAATTCAAATCCCAGAGGATGAAATTATGTCAAACCGTCACTTTAGTTATTGTCATCACTTGTAAAGATATTGGCTGTGAAGATGAAGTTACTGGTCTCACACTCCTGAAAAACAATAGAGTTTGTCAGGGCGTTGAGTAACCAGAGGGCTAGAACAAGGCTAGCTGCTGCACCAAATGCAAAACTCAGCTTTCTTACATTTGAACTAGTGCGTGTCGGACAATATTAGTCATTAATATTTCATGGCATCTCCTCTGTTTGTGCCCCACTGTGTAGGTATGAGGATCTTGGTGACACTGCTCTTGGACACCTTGCCCATGCTGGGAAATGTCCTCCTCCTCTGCTTCTTTGTCTTTTTCATCTTTGGCATTGTGGGAGTCCAGCTGTGGGCGGGACTGCTACGGAACCGCTGCTTCCTGGGAGAGGACATAAGAGCGTAAGCAAAGCAACTTATCCTTGTTGTACAGACTCTGCATTTTCTATTTTTTTAACGGCTTCAGGTAAGGCAATTAAAAAACTACATCAAAAGACAAACAGCTGAGTTAAAATATGCAATCACCTTTAATTTCCACCACCGACAAGCTTATAAGGGCTATTCTCCCCAAACGGCAACCAGAGGTGTAACTCCAGCTAATATTTTCAAATTTTCCAAGCTCTTGCCTTACTCTTTTCTTTATTTCCTGTCAGCCCCCACCCCTCCTTTTTTTGTCTTGTCATAGTTTGTCGTTGTGAGTAATATTTAGTGATCGCATGATCATAATGTAGGTTGTTAGAGTATGCAAACTGCTTAATGCCCTCAGGATGTGCACACTGTGTGACCTCACACATACAGAAAGAAGTAAGAAGTGAAACGAAGAGAAAGAGACAGGGACATTTACATGTCTCTGGCTGAGTTATGTAATGTGTGTGTAATAAACCTAAAAATTAGAACAGGTCAGTGCACCATTGCTAATGTCAGAAGATATATCTCCAAAATAATAGGTTATATTTTAGTTCTCTTCATAGGAAGAACTCTGCAACAGATTACTTTATTTATAGAATTTAAAAGCAACAGTGCTCATTTACAAGTTGAATATTTAGGAGTTCAGCTAGAATAAATATAAATACGTCAACAAAAACTATAGTCTGCAACACTAACTCAGCCTTGAAAACAATAACAGCATTTCCTTATTTAATGGAGATGTCCCAAACTAATCTATCCTGTCCTACAAGACAAAAGTTTGGACACACCATTTAATTTGAATGGATAAGTGTGTCCAAATTTCTGACTGGTACTGTAAACTGGTTTCCCTACTCCAGCACACCTGATTCCAATGAAATGGATGCCCTCAAGAGCTTGTTGTCCAATTCTGTCAAAGCTTGTCAATGACCCATTAATTTCAGTCAAGTGCGTTGAAGCAGGAAACATCAAAAACGTACAGGACAGCTGCCCTTGAGTACCAGACCTGGACGTGTTCTTTGGACGACTTACAAATGTGTTATATGGTGATGCAGATGAGTAACTAAATAGAGCTCTAATCTGCAAACAGAATTCTTATGTAGCTTAGTGGTGTCAAACGTCTGGCCCAGGGGCAAAAATCCAAATTGCCAGCTGGTCAAATCTGGCCCGTGGGATGAATTTGATAAATGTAAAAATGACACAGAAAACATTCACTAGGATTTTTTAATAATAGTAACTGCAACTATATTTGTCCACATCTGGTTACATTTTTTTATAAAACATATACAAGGCAAGGACATAACTTCTTATCTTTATTAAATCTTCACTAATAAATCTGACTTCAATTTCTATAATGATGTGAGTCAGTTGAGATGGTAGGATTACTACACAGATGTGAAAATTTACAGATATTTCTATCTAAAATACTATATAGTGGTTGACAATTTTTTCTAATCAAAAAATGAAACATAGTATTTTTCATATTAATTAAAAATGGGGAACACCAGAAAGCAATTGTGCTTTGGGCACTCATATGGCTAGCAGTGGCCCTGGATATGTAAATAATAAACTGAAGCAAAATGTTATTGAAATGGTACTTATGGTTCTTAAGATTTAGGTTGTTAATAATTTGTCTTTTAAAAGTATAAATGATTACATATAAACATCTTGATAATGCACTTGCCCTTCTTTGCACTAAATAAAAGGGGACAATTTGGAGTTATTGCTTTTTGTTTTATTATTTTATAAGTTATTATGCTTTTTTTTTACTGGTCCTGCCCACTTGAGTTCAAATTGTGGTGTATGGGGCCCCTGAACTAAAATGAGTTTAACACCCCTGCTTTATAACCTTATAAGACCAGAACTTTGGGTTGACTAGTTTGTACCACAGGTTTTAGCTACACAGAATTAAGTCTATGGATGCGAAGACATATGAGGGTTTAAAAACTGGAATAAAAACATAACATGCCTGCTTTAATAAAGCAAAAAAATTATTTAAAACTTTTTTTTTTCTTCTTTTTTACATTAAAATAGAAAAATTCATAAACATCTCTAAAAGACTAAAAGGATTTTCAACATATCCTTGACAATCCACAATGTATGAACATGAAACCCAGTGGTGAATAATTTGAATTTAGTTTCTATGTTGAGAAGGCTTGATGGCCTAGAGAGCAGACTCTTTGTTCACTCACTTTCCGAAGGAAGGACAGAAGGCTGCAACTGTCTCCACTGTGCATATTATGGAAATAGCAGACAAACCCATTTCCCTTCATTTATCTTATCTTGTGTTGTGATGTAATAACATCAGATATAAAAACAGCAGACAAACATTCCCCATCTCAAACCAAGCAAACACATAAGCAGACTGGCACAAAGGAACAAAGCAGACGGAGAAAAGTTCAGTCACCAATTTAGCCAGAGGGAGTGAAACTATATAAGAGAATCGAAAAAAAAGAAGAAAAAAAAAAGCATCCTTGCCTGTAACCTCAATAAGCCAATAATGTCACTTTGAGATCCTTGAACTAATTCTGCTTTTGAAGTAATGGTACAAATTGTACCAGAGTTAAAGCAGCTGAATCGTCTCCATGTGTTAGAAGGAACAGAAAACAGCAGCTTAATATTTAATGAACAAAGCTGCTTTTTTCTCTCTCAAGAACAAATGACTGTTTGACTTATGGAACAATATATTTCACAACTACCTAAAATAACAAACATGAACATATATTCATGGTTTTGATGTTCCTACAAATACTAACAACATCATATATATCAGAAATATATCAGAAATGACAATAGTGTGTATATATATATATATATATATATATATACACACAGTTGTTGCAGCATATATAGGCTATATATATTTCTTCTTCTTTTTTTTTTCTAATTGTCAATGAGAAATGTTAATCTCCAGAACATTTCAAAGCAGTAAGTACAGAAAGAACTCTAACATACTCGCTGATAGTATAAACATGGAGGTCATAAGGCAAAAAAAAGTAGAAAATAAAGCATATGGATGACAGTCTGTTCTGAACTAAGTACCTGTGTTTTTAGAGAGACATTCCTCAAAAAACACAGTTGCTGCGGTGGAGAGCTCTCCAGTTCAAAGGGTTTGGGTGTAGACCCACTCATATTACTCTACAATAAGTGTGAAATCTGTGTCACCATGGATACAAACAAATGATTGGCTCACAAATTTCAACAATAGTCACTATTAAACAGTGGTGATGCTTTGTAGTTAATTACCATGTTTCTGTTAACATCTTCCAAATCCATAGAAATGGAATAAAATGAGGGGTGTTAAAGCCATCCATGGCTGAGCCTTCCTATTATCATCTGCAACAACTACAACATGGTCATAGTAAAGGCTGAAGCAAGCGGCCAAGTGGTGCAGGGGTGTTAGCTGAATGTTCTTTTTGGTAATTTTGAGGGTTGTTGGCAAAGGTGAAGAGGGCACAAGTAGCTTTTCTATTTATTCAAGAGATTTTTCCTATAGTAGTATTAAGGCAAGTGATTAAAACATTTGCACTTTTCTGATTAATCAATTAGAGCCAGTTCATTGTCATTTAATCCATATTTATACAATCCAATTCATAATAAATGGTAGCCTAGCTGAGAAAAAACCAACATCCTCCCATCCTGAGTATGTAAGGGGTAGCGGGCAACAGTGGAAAGGAAAAACCTTCCTTTTAACATGAAGGAAAACCTCCGACCGAACCTGGCTCAGGAAGGGCGGCTATCTGCCTCTATCAGTTGGTGTTGAGAGGACTAGAAAGAGGGACCAACAGGCAACACAACTTTTAGCCAGGGTGACCTGCACGAAAAACCTTTGCGATAGAAACGAAGGTGTTTTCTATTGTACCTCAGCTTAATCCAACACTTATGTCCATCAAATAACTGGAGGTAATTGCTCCACCAGTTATTTGGAATTAAATTAAATTTTGTTAGGTTTAATTTAGTTTAATTCAATTTAATTTAATAAAATGGTACGAATTAACAACAACAACAACAAAAATGTAATTCTCAGACACATTAAATAGACTCAGATACAGCCCAGTGTAATCCAATGATTATTCAAGTCACTCCAATTAATTGTAAGCCCAATAAAATCCGATTTGATCCCATTCATTTTAATACAACTAAATCCAGTTCATTATAACCCACATTAGTCCAGTTCATTATAAGTGTATTCAAATGGTGCCAGTTCAAAAAAGGCTTCAAGGTAATACATTTTATTTCTAAGTCTTCGTAGGAAATCTAAAAAAGCTCCATGGCAGGCCTCTTTCTACTCTTATTTCTATACCTGCTTCATACTGCTCAAGGTCACAGGACTTCTGTAGGCCTTCCCAACTGTGAGAAGCCAGAGGCAGATACACAATGATAAAACCTGCATTTGCTAAACAATGCTTAAATGTGCTTTACACAAGATTAAATAAAGTGAAAGGACATGAGCACAAGGAGAAGTCACAACGAGGTCTTGCTCCCTTTTAGTTTTCTTTTATTCTGCAGTTCTTTTTTAGTGTGATGTCTGAGCATATCATGCACTGTCCTGATAGTGCCATTACTAATGGGAAACATGTACACGTATATAACATTTCCAAATGACTAGGACCCTCTTTAAGAAATCTAACAGGAAAATTGGGCCATGGCAATTTTTTCTGAAAGTTCACTATTCCTTCTTTTTCCAAGACAGCAGCCATTTTCAGGTAATAAGAGCTAAATGATGTAGCTCAAAACATAAATTATTGCATCTGAAATCTGAATGTATCTATTATGTATTTTCACAACATATTGAATTGTTGATCTTATTTTGTCTTCTACCAGAAGTTACAACCTCTCTATAGATCCTTACTACATGTCTGAGGAAGGTGAAGACAGCCCGTTTATCTGCTCAGCTCCCCGCGAGAACGGGATGCGGCGTTGTCACGACGTGCCACTCTACTCTGAGAACGGAGTGGAGTGCTCATTGGCTGCTCCACAAAAGAGTTCTGCTCTGATTGGATCACCTGCAGTGGGTGGGGCCAGCTTCAACAACTGTGTTAACTGGAACCAATACTACAATGTCTGTCGCCCTGGGGAGCTAAATCCCCACAAGGGAGCTGTCAACTTTGACAGCATTGGCTACGCATGGATAGCCATATTCCAGGTGAGAAGGGACAAAGATGCATGTCTGGATGAGGAAGCTGAAATTATCCAATTTATTATTTCAAACAGGTTGGTCTACTAACACTGCCTGCTATGTGTAGATATGAATTCCATCCCTTCTCATGAATCAACCCAAGCCTTTATGATGGATATGTGTGCGTGTGTGTCTAATATTCTTTGACTCACACATTACTTTCTCAAAGAGAGTTTTACTTTCAGATTACCTCAAACAGCACAAATACAAGGCACACATACACACACACACAGGCAAACAGACATACTAATCCCTGTTAGGAACTTTCCTGTGTGTGGTCTCAGCTCACGAGGCTTTGAAGATTAGATTTTGCTGTTTCTTTACTTTTTATTTCTTTCGGGATGGTTTAGTAAGCAGCACTTCAGGTCTTATGTGAGATTAGTTTTTTTTGCCAGGTAGATGATTTGTGTGTGTACATCTAATACCTGCTGTGTGCTTGCAGTGTTTAGCCTAAAAGATCCAATTGTTTTTTGGTTTTTTTCCCAGGCATTTTTGTATCTGCAAATATTTAAGATGTAATTGGTAAATGGTCTGTACTTATATAGCACTTTTATTCAAAGTGCTTTACATGTACGTCACATTCACCCATTCACACACACAATCACACACTGATGGCGGAAGCTGCTATGCAAGGAGTTCAACCACAACCCATCACTCTACCCACTGAGCCATTGTACAAAGAAAATATTTTAAGCATTTTACTTATTTTAGAGAAAATTAAAAGAAAGGACAGGAAGAGAAAAGGCAACACAATAAGAGGGAGACGTTTATGATATTCTCTGCATTTATTAAATCAGTATTTACACATGCATTGCACATAGAAATCACAGCAAACCTTGTTCTACAGGTTACTATATGGGACTGTAATAATGAGTACAACTAGGTTTTAACATGTCACATGAATACCCATCTTTAACAGTCTGGTAGCTTAATTAAGTTACAGCAAAAGCTGTGTGATACACTGCATACACCACAAAGCCCCTCGTTGACTCCTTTGCTGATTATCATCAGCTTTGGTAATGGAAAATTATATATCTATAAAAGATTTGTTCAGATGTTAGACTTCTGTTGTGATATCGCTCAGGAAGTATTGTCATCTATCAAGCAGATTAGCTGTTGATATCTTTTTAATCCTTCGCCAATAACATGGACGGCCTATCCTGAATATCTGATTAGGTAAACAAGTTTGAGCTGATGGCAACATATGACTATTGTCTTGATGCTTCATCTCCGGTCAGGTATCTTTATAGTCTTGCCCTCACAAACCACCTAGAAATTAAAAAAAAAGAAAAGTATCATCATTACTGGTGATAATCAGGCGACAGCATCAAGGTACCATGTAACCTCTTTTCCTCATGTAAGCTGAACAGTATACATGAGATTCATATAGATACACATGCATGGGTCTTTTTCCACGCTCTTTATGTAATATTTATGTGCTGCACTTTATGCTTGTGCTTTAATATTTTGTGCTAACTGAGGGTATAGATTTTGAAGTGAAAGCATATTATGGTTGAACCTAATTGAGATAAAACTCAGAAGTTCCAGCATTTTGACAAAATGTAATTGGAAGATCATAAAGGAATATTTTTTAATTCTGCTAAACATTAAATTTTACCTAAAAGTTTTTGTCTGTCTTGTTATTCCAGGTCATCACACTGGAAGGATGGGTAGACATCATGTACTACGTTATGGATGCTCACTCCTTCTACAATTTTGTATATTTTATACTGCTCATTATTGTGAGTATCACTTTGTTGTTGTTGTTGTTAACTTAATGTGTCAATGTTTTGCTTCTGCTTTAAAATAAATAGCAATTGGATGGGTCTGTTATTTGATACATATGGACCAAATATGACCCTTTTTCCGACTGATCTACCTGCATGCCACTGAACTTGTTATTACAATCCCAGTTTACTTTTGGTTTCATATGTAGTTTTGTTTTGATGGTAACAGTCACCTGTGGCTTTTAAAGCTGTCACTGACTTAACCAATCAGATTGCAGTTCTGTAACAAAGAGTTCATTTAGTTATTTAGTACATCAGCCACGGCCATGACTTTTATGACAAAAATCTTTTTTTCTACTTTAAATCCATGTATTCAAAACAAAACAATGTTTATAGTTTACAAACAGGACATCGAATATTGAGTTAAATGTCACTTGGCAAGTTGCACCATTTAAAAACCAGTTTAAGTGGTGTGCTCTAATCATTGTCCTGCTGGAACGCTTAGCTGTGTCCACATTTCAGCTGACTGCTCATGATGAAGACTGTTGAAGTTCTCGTTTTTTATTATTCTCTCTAGGTTGTGCAATGTGCCAGTTCCGCTGTTAACAAAGCCCCAGAGATAGATACTATCATCGTCATGCTTTACAGTTGCTACTGTGGTTTTGGGGTTGAATGCCTTATTTTTACTCCTCTAAACATACTACTATATTTACAATTCCTGGATATTGTTCTAACTTAGGAGTTCTGGCAGCTTCTAGCTCATGTGTCATGAGCTCTGTGTCTTGGTGGATTGTGGGGTGCTGTTTATAATCTGACTAAGCTCTGAATTAACGTTAACCAAATGGAACTTCTTCTAGAAGAAGTCTTCGTCTTTCTAAACAATCTACAGCTCAAATTACCTGCACTTATGTACAAGCTGCTGTTTGAAGTGATGGTATTGAAAACTGCACTAATTTTTTAATGACTGAGAAATTCTTTTTTTCTTGGATGTACACCTAGCTATGTAAACGTTTCCATTGTAGTGTGTTTTGATTAACACAAATGCTTTCAAAAGCATTCTTTTTATGTTTCCATCCAGGACCCACCAGGTGGGATTTTGTTTTTCTATTAAAAATGCATGTTGTTAATTATTCTGCACCAGAAAGAAAGTGATGCAGTCAAATCATAGAAAGCCTAATATTGCCATGACATTCATGACCAATGACTGGAGCTTTATATCATTATTTTCAAATCTAATAAACTAAACTAATATTACTAAGAATAGGGAATGGAAACCACCTTCTAAACACATGGACAGGTCAGTTTATACTTTGCATTAGGTCTCAATGGAGAACAGCATAGTTTCATGCCAATAAAAAGCAACATATATGCAATTATTGAGGACTGATGGAAATGCATTAAAATGTGTAAACAAGCTGCAAAGTTTCTTTTTGAACTTGGATAAAGCTTAAGGCAGAGTGCTAATAGAAGAAGTAGCAGAGAAATGTGTAATATGAGTGTTACAGGACATGGATGAGAGCCATGCGACAATAGTGTGCAGTAGAAGAAAGGCTGAGAGTCCTGTCTTGTTTGCCATAGTGATGGGTCTGTGGTCTGTTTCCATTATTTTATGATCTGAAATAAGAGTTGGTGGCAGGTTTAGGGGCGCCCGGAGAGGTGGAGGTATATTATGAGTGAAACTGGACGGAAGATCGAATACATGTGTGTCAGTGACATGCAGGATTGTCGAATGTGCGCATAGGAGTGTAAGTACTTGTTGGTAAACTGTTTAAAGACATGGTAATTCCTCAAGAAGAATGATGAATGGAGAGTAGGCAGGGTGGAGAGGAATTGTAGTGCAAGGGCTAGAGCAATAGGGACATTTTACAAGATGGGAATGAAACCATATTTGTTACCTTTAGGATGTTGCTAATCAAAACGACACGAGGCCGACATAGAAGAGTTAAAGATACTGACATTTGCACTGGAGAGATTAAAGAGGGAGAAGATCTGGAATGAGTATATCTGAGGGGAAGCCTAGTTTAAATGGTTTGTGGACATAGTGGAATGGTAGGAGGACTAAATGAATGTGATCAGAGGGCCTGCAGGAGAATGTGGAGATAACAGAGTGGGGGTGGAAAAAGATGCTCCACCATAATGATCCTTAGGACCAGCTAAAAGGAGTTTTATATATTTTCATTTTGCTTCTGGTTTGGCAAACTCAGAATAACCTCTCTGAAGGTAACCAGTAAACATTGCTCGAAGCACAGCCCTGCTTCTGTTGAATCTTGTCGACTTCCTATTGTGTATAATTTGAGTCTGATCATTTATTTTGAGGACTTTCAAAGATCTCAGTTTAGGCTATATTTTACGCCGAGCTCGGTGCCTGCCTGCTGTTTGATGTAGAAGTGCTTATTATGTGTTGAAAGACAGAGGAGGAAATATTTGGAGGGGCGAAAAAAAGAATGAGAGCAAAAGAGATCTTCAACAAAGACTTAAAAACCAAATGGAGAAGGGTTCATTAAGAAACTGAGTAATAAAGAATGGCAGAGGAATTTTTAAAAGCAGATGGCAAGAATGCTCTTTTTATATCCTCCACTAAGTAGCCTGTGCTGTTATAATGATTTGAGAATTCATTTTAGTATAATGATTAAAGTCTGTTTTACAATCCCAACTTCTAGCCATTAATATTACATAAGCCATTGTAATGTGTCTTTTTGAGACAAAGTTATACTCTTCAATGGGAATGAAGCAACTGTTTAAGTTCAGGCCAACTCAGCTACCAATACTGAAAGCTGATAGGTTGTTTTTGTCATTTATTTTTACTTTAATTCTGGGTAAACAATGAAATATGCATTATATTTACATGATACATAACAATAACATGATGTAAAAAGATTACTTGTGTGAAAAACAAACATTTAAAAAGCACAATAAACCATTGCCAACTCACTAACTTTTTTAAGGGCTTATATAGCTGGGCTTTTTTTGTGTTTAACACAAAAAATGTTTTAGGGCAAATCACTTAACTAGACACAGCAGTAAAATATATCTATGTCATCACTTGATATGATCTTATTTGCTAATTTGCAGATTGTAGTCAACAAACTGAATATTGGCCAATACTAATATTAGGCTGATCCTGAATCTTTACACTTTAAAGAGAAATAAATCCTTTTGACTTTACCCCTTGGGTAATTTTTCCCATTCTCAAGCTGAGGTATATCAGTGTGTGGGCTCACTTTCTGAAGCTTGTTCTGTTGATTTTTCTATCTTCCCTACCAGGTGGGCTCTTTCTTCATGATCAACCTGTGCCTCGTGGTCATCGCCACCCAGTTCTCTGAGACAAAGCAAAGGGAGAACGCCCTGATGAGGGAGCAGCGTGCTCGCTATATGTCCAATGACTCCACGCTGGCCAGTTACAGCGAACCAGGCTCGTGTTATGAAGAGATGCTACGTTACATCAGTCATCTTTACCGCAAGTTGACACGCAGGCTGCAGAGGATGTACTATGGATGGCACAGGTATGGGAATGTCCACTGAAAAGAAAATATATCTACACATTCAGTTTTCTCTTTGCGTGATCTGTGATTATTTTTGTCTTGCATTGTTTCAACAGTAAACGGCGTAAAAAGGTGAACCCCAATGGCAGTGGGGGAGGAATTACCAGTGGTGGTAATGGGCATGGCCAGGGTTCTAGCAGGGGCTGTGGAGGTTCAGGCCCAGGCACTTCATTGTGGCTGAGGCCAATCCACAACCTCCTGCAGCATCACCAGCACCAGCACTGTCGCCTCAGCAACGGCGGCCAGCACACCATCAGCGTGGTGACCACAGAGCACATGGAGAGAGAAGGACATATTGGGGGACTAGAGGAGCTGGAGATGAAATCCCTTCCTGTCCGCAGAGAAAGTACAATTGGAAATATGGGCGATAACCCAGCTGCTGTCACTCAGGGCATGGGGGCGTTGCTCGGGAGATTGAACGGAGGGATGAACTATCCAACTATTTTGCCATCTTTTGTGTGCAGCTACAGCAGTAAGACGCCACCCCCACACTCAAAACAGTGTGGGCCAAGTCCGGAGCAGCATCCACCAAACCACCCAGCATCTGAACACACAGAGACACTGAATAAGCTTTACCAGCTGATGGGACAGCACAGTAAGCAAAGAAACACTGAACACAAACACACCAAGGTTTTAGTGGTAAAACATTGATAGTCAGCTTAAGGAAACTGATACTCTTTCCACAGAAGTAGTCTTTCATATTACCAAATATCTTAACTTCTCATTAAACCAATGATCTTACTATGTGCTCATCTTTAATATTGCTGATTCAGTACCCACATTTCCAGTCCATATGTTGAAGCATCCCAGTTTTCCCCCAAATTATTTCTTACTTGTAAGTTGCTTTGAATAAAAAATCTTCTGCTGAATATTTTATTATAATGAGAGGAGGAGGAGGAGACCCAGAGTGTGAGCTCTGCCTCTTAGTTGACCTGAGTTGACTGCAGACCATTCAGATGATTCCTGAAAAAGAGTTTTAGAAGAATATAAACATGGTGGACTAAACAGAGGAAGAAGTTAATGGCTGAGGGGAAGAAAGAAGGAGGGGATAGAGGAAGGAAAGGTAAAGGACTGATAGATGGATTAATGGGTGAAAAAGTAGGAGAAAGAAAGAATCTATGGATGGATGGATGGATGGATAGATGGATAGATGGATAGATAGATAGATAGATGGATGAATTAAATAATTACAAAGAATGAATGGATGAGGAAGAGGGAGACTGAAACTAAAAGTGCTGAATGGCTTAACAAGGTAAAAGAAGATTTACCAGATGATTAGAGGTGTTGTTTGGATGTGGCTCAGCTCCCAAACCTATTTTACCAGCTCATTATTAATTTCATATGGTGCTTTAGATGCCCCCTTTGGACTTTATTATATTTCAGCCATCACTTTTACATCCACCTCCAGTTTGCATCTTGCCTCATTGCTCAGTCTTTTAGCATGTGTTGGTATCCTCTCCCCGGGCCTGACCTGAAGTAGCCTGTGTTTTGGTGCGTGTGTCTTAAGCAGCACTTAGAGCTCTGACAGGAAATCCATGTCTCAAGTGTTACAGTCATCTGTGCAGAGAGGTGGATAAAGGGCTAGGTTTGGGTGAATCAACACAATGTGTGGGGAGTTGCAGGGGGAGGAAAAGTAGGCTGTGCAAAGCAAGGTAAACATAAACAGGTGTGTAATGCTATTCTAAAAGAAATATGGAGGATGAAAGAAGAAAATATTGAGTTCAAAGGAGCAGCATGAAGTATTAAAGATGTGACATCCAGAGGGAGAAGCTAAACAAGGAAGGCTTAGAGAGAAAAATAAATTAGATCAATAAGAAGAAAGGGAGAAAAGATAAGACTAGGAAGGAAGAAAGGAGGTTAGTTCAGGGAATGGCATAAGGCAGAAACAGGAAAGGATGGAGAACAGGCTGTGGGGGAGACAACATGGTGACGTGTTAGTTACAGAGGGAACATGGAAGCAGCAGACTAATAGACTTGTCTTTTCTGTCCTAACAGGCTGAGACTACTGACAGCTACAGTACACACACTGTATATACTTATTCACACACTGCTGGCTGCAAAGATAATTAAGCACACGTAGATTACTTCCTGGCTGTAGTGAGATGTTATTCTATAATGTGATATATTCAGGAAAGACACTACCAATACTTTGAGTTTGTTTAACAGTTGATACACCTCTAATTTCAACACACTGAATCATTTGGAGAATTAGTGTAACATGCACCTTTAGTCACTAACATTTTCGAGTGCGTTCTAAATGTTTGCTTTCAGATATTGTCACATGACTAAATGTCTGCTAGATCTCATAACATAATGGGATTAAACCCCGAATCTTGGTTTTGGAAGAATAGCTCCTTTACATCTTTCTTGTTTCTGGGAATATTTTTTGAGTCTGTCACTCTAAAATCTAATTTTACCAGAAATGTAATCTGATCAAGCCTAATGCAATATAAGGTGGTGTTTTTGTCCAACAAGTGTTTTGTTTTCCCAGAAGGAATTTGCTAAAAGAATTTGTGGGAAGGTAGAAACTACAGTTAAAGTGAGATGGGGAAATTTGTTGTAAAAGGTTATGGAGACAATGGGATATGATGATCATTTTTACAACTCTTTAGTTTGAGGTATTAGTTGTAGTTTTAAACAGCTTTAAATGCTCTTGAAACTGCTTTTGAAGATGTAGAAGATGTTTCTACGAGTCAGACTTTGCCTGTTAGTTTTCAGCTGTGCTTTGCATTTCCTCTGTACTGCTTCGAAAAGGCTTTCGTCAGAGAACAGAGGATGAGAGCAGACAGCCAGCATCTTGAAATGTGAACAAGCTTGCAGTGCTTACTGTAGCAGTTTAAGTTTATTGGCTCTATATGGAAAGAGGAAACTGTGCGCAATTTTGCAAAGATAAAGTGGGGAGTCCATCTTCCAGTTATATCATTATATGTCATTGTCGCTTGAACACTTTTGCCTGTCTCTGTTAAGCTGTTCTGACAAAAGTCTCCAGTCAAGCTGCTAAAAATGTAAATACAACAACCTTCAAAGATCCCATACTGATGACAATAAGCTCAAAGGGAAGGCCCCACCTTCCTAATTAAATAAAAAGAAATCGTCTAAATTGTTGGTGTCATTTGCTAATATTTGGAGATATTGACCATAGAGATGTTTCCCTTTTTTAAAAAAAATAATGTAACTAGATAGCTTTTAGCTTTTAGTGCAGTTCTAACTGTAACACTTTACATTGCTAAATCCACATCTGTGTCCTTCTAAGTTGACCTGTATGTGGCCCAGCAGTACCAAACTTCCAATGTTCAATTTAGCACTAGTGCTAAGTCTTAAATCAGTACACATTCTGGTAGATAATACCAAAACAAGGTTGCAGTTATGATAATGGTTGCACAGTCAATGGACATTTGGCAGTTTGATGCTATGGGTCTTGGTACATGTAAAAGCCGCATGTACATTTAACGAAATAAGTACAGAGAACTCTGCAATAAGCAAACGGACATTCATGCCATATGCTAATCCTTTACAGAGGGCTTTGAGGGTCCCTCCTTTAGAAAGACACTCAGCTTCAGTTGCTATTGCCTACCTGATATGGGTATGGGTGCAGACACTGCAGTCAGTCCTAAGATAGCTGCAAAATAGGTGCCACTACTTCAGTCTGAGGCTGAATTTGTCTCTTAGAATTCTTTGTATATGAACTCAGCTGCAAATAAGTGCTGTATGATTTAGATAGTATACTCATAGCATTGCTAGCTTGTTGAGATACTAGCAAACCTGTTAGCCAAGATTACAGCTTAGCTAAGGACAAAAATTATAGTTAGATCCAGTCACAATGCCATGACCACAACAGGTTTTTAACAAGACGATCTATGCTTTAATCAACTGGAAAGATGTAATATTTCCTGCCTATTAAATAAACATTATTGCAGGCCAGAGGAAAAGCGTGCAATTTGGGGATGAACTTCCCTGTAATCATTCACTAAAAGGCCCTTTGTCTTACTATGGCAAAACTACTAACACAAAATACATTTCCTGGCCAAAAACATAAGTCGCCACCAAAGACAAAAAAGAAAAAAAAGATCACATTACCATTTCTTTGGACCACCTTTAGCTTAGATTATGGCAGCATTTGTTGTGGCATTGTTTCAATAACCTGCAACGTCACAAGATTTATTTCCATTCAGTGCTGCATTAATTTTTCACAAAGATCTTGTACTGTCCCCTGTTTAAAGCCTGCGCCAGCCCAACCCAGAGATTGTCAAGAGGTTCAGGTCTAGACTCCATGGTGGCAAATCAGTGTGTGAAAATGATGACTCAGGCTCTCTTAACAAATCTTTCACAATTTCACAAGGAATCCTGGCATTGTCATCTTAGAACATGGCTGTGCCATCAGGGAAGAAAAAAATCCATTGATGCAATAGGTAGTCAGCCGAGTTCATTCTTTGGGCTCATAATGTTGCTGAACCTTAACCTGATCAACTGCAGCAACACCCCCAGCAGTAGGCATGATGGCTGCATCACTTCATCTGCCTCTCTTCTTACACTGATGCTCCCATCACTCTAAAACAGTGTAAGTCTGGACTCATTAGACCACATGGCCTTCTTCCATTGCTACAGAGTCCAATCTTTATGCTCCCTAGCAAATTGAAGCCTTTTTTTCTGGTTAGCAGCACTGATTAGTGGTTTTCTTTTGGCTACACAGCTACTCAGTCCCAGTCCATTGAGTTCCCTTCACATTGTTCATGTGGAAATATTCTTACTTTTACTATTAAACATAGTCCTGAGTTCTACTGTTGTTTTTCTTCAATTTGATTTCACTTAAAATTTAAGTGATCACCAATCACCATCATTCAAGATGTTTTTCTGACCACATCGCTTTCTCGATAGTTCCTATTTTTTTCAGTTTTTAATAATGAGTTGGACAATTCTTAACCCAATTTTTGGTAATTCCTGCATCTCCTCAGATGTTTTCTCTGCTTGATGAATAACAATGATTTGACCCTTCTGAAAGATATGTTGTCCACGATCTCAGGATGTGTCTTTCCATTGGAAATGAGAAGCTACTCATTGCACCAGCTGGGGCTAAATAACTTTTTGCCAGCTGAAAATTAATCCCCCAGTAATTATCCAATAGGAGGCTTGTACCTGTTTGCTTAGTGAAATCCAGGTGGTGACTTTTTTTTTTTTTTTGCCAGGCGGTGTATTTTGGTCAAACTAAATGTGCTCTTTCTGTATTAAAACAGCTGTCAGTTAAACACTGACAAGAGTGAGACAGACAGTAACATAAAATTGAATTTGTCGATGGGTCCTAGCCAACAGCACTCAACCACTTAGACTGTTGTTTTTTCTAATATCATAAAGAGACTGTTTTTATGGCAAAAAAAAAGAGAAAAAAACAATGGTATTGCTGATATACTTGCTCTCAGACTTGTGTGTTTAACTGATAACATGTTTAACAACAAAACAAACAAAAAAGAAACAGCTGAAGCACCTAACTTTTTTTGTTGGAACCTATTGGAGGCTATACAGTGAAATACGGATTTTTATGTAGTTAGTTATACTAATGTATCAGCTAAACTCAATTGCAAAGGCATCACATTGAAATCAACAAAACAATATTCATATTTTATCTACATATTTATATTCTACATTTATCTGCATGTTTATTTTACAGCATATAATACAAAATTTATAAAATAATAAAAAAAAGAAATCTGGTGAAAAATCAGGTGCTCAAAACTATTTGTTCTGCTCAGTGAATCAGACAGACAACAAAAATATCGAGACTGCCTCAAATATCCCTTCAGCAAATTTCTGACCATTTCAATCCACTTCCCCCCATCAGGTCGCCGGAGGCTGCTGTTCCAGCTGGCAGGCGTGGTGCCCAGCCCTCTGCTTTTAGAGCTGCTCAGCTGTCCTCTGTGCGCCCGCAGCCTTGAGACCTTGGAACTGGAACTAGGAGACCTGGATGGAGGCAAGGGAGATGCTGATGGACTGCACGACTTCCCTCAGGTCAGAATGAATGGTGATAGAGGTGTGATGTGAATTTTAGTACAATAATTTAACCAATAAATTTGCTTTTTCGTCTTTTAACTTGATGTGGCGGTTCTAAAGTATTATATATTGATTTATTTAGTGATTACTTCATTTGTTTTCTATTTACATTAGTTGCTTTACATGAGTTGTAATGTTTGAATTTTTACCTGTAGGGGGGAGACCTGAGAGGAGGAAGAGGCCGATTCCGACCACGCAGGGTTGTGGAATACAGACATGGAGCCTTTCGGGCTTGGATTGACTTTCGGGATAAGCTGAAGAGGATTGTGGAAAGTAAATATTTCAACCGAGGGATCATGATTGCCATCCTTGTCAACACTCTCAGCATGGGAATAGAGTACCACGAACAGGTAAGAAGTAAGCTACAGGGTGTCTGTCTGCTTCAGTTTTTTTTTTTTTTTCTGCTTCATGAGCACTGCTGGTAATTATTTGTAAAAAATTGCATTTGGTTGCCTGAAATTTTTGAAGAGATGAGACAAGGTGTTTTTTTAGATGTGAGGGACAAAGGGGGGAAATGAGAGGAGTAAAGCACCCGCTCTCTCCCACTCTATTCCTCTTTCTCACATATAAAATACAAATCAAGGCATTGTCACACACTCCACTCTTTCTGGTTTAGTCTTTCTGGCCAACATCTGGAAAGTTTTGGTCAGATAATTTTATTACTCCTTATTTCCCCTCCCCCACTGTGACATATTCTTCTTTGCAAAGTCATAAGCATCTACTTTAGTTTTTATTCCCATGTAAGTATATTACCATAAGATTAAAACTGAAAAAAGAAGATGGTCTGTCCCCTGTTTTCCTCCTTCTGTTTCTCTCTGCCTCCTTACAATCTAATTCCCTCTGCAGGGCAAGTGTGTGTGTGTGTGCGTGTGTGTTTCTATCTTTGTGGTATAAACATAAGGAGTGACTGGGTGAGCCATTGCCTTTTTAGGGTAATACCCCACACACATGCACATATAAGCAGAGTAAAGTATTATGTATGACTTCCTGCTCCCCTCAGCCCTCACTGTCCCACCCAGTTGGAACACTGTTTAAGATGTGAATAAAAACAGAATGATTTGCAAGTCTCAACTAACAAAGGAGATATTTGACTATTTTATTGACTGTTTTAAGTGTAATATATTTGCTCAACTGATATAGGAATCTAGCTGCTCTAAGTCCTGAGTCTTCTTTGTTGTTTTTTGTGTTTTGTGATGCTCCAAATGTTTTCAATTCATGAAAGATCTGGACTGTGGTAAGTTCAGTCCAGCATCTGGACTCTTCTACTTTGAAGCCATGCTGTTGAAACACATGCTGTATGCACTTTAGCATTGTCTTTATATACTGTACTCTTCAGCACTGGTGATGCTTTTCTGGATGTCCAGATTTCCATAGGCTCTAATGTAACCTCATATCAGAGATGCAGGATTTAAATCGAGTGCTGGTTAGAAGCTTAATAGTCTCTCTTCTCTTAAGTCTAAAGGACATCCTTACATCCATCATTACCAAAAAGAAATTAAGATTTTCAAAACAATAGATTAATTTCCTATTTTGCCCATGCCAATTTTTAAATGAGTTTTGGCCTAGAGAAGATGTTCATGCTACTGAAACATGTTTACACAAGCCTTCTGCTTTGCTTGTATAACTTTAACCTGAATTTTTGGGGGGATTTCTGAAAATCCATAAGAGAATCCTGCTTGTTTTAATGAAGTGCAGTCCAAAATTGCTATCAGGTTGTTCCATTTTGCACAGATCTATCTCCACATTCTCTTTTAATCCTTGCTGTAATGAATGTGCAGATTAGATGGGCCAATAAAACAAAGATACAATATCAATGTATAAAGAAATACTTTAGTTCACATCACCACATTTATCATTTTTCAAAGTTGTCTTGATATATGTCTGCTTCATGGCCAAAGTTATCTGCTTTGAAACAAAAGCTGTGTGTGTGGGTGTGAGAGCCTCAATCTCTGTTGTGAATTTCATCATGTCCCTGAAGGCAACGTCATATCCAGAGTTGGTTTCAACATTTTAATGTTAAAAATGTCTCCTTGTAGGCACTGATATATTTCATTTAGACTGAATATATCCAGTAAACCTTGCCACCCCTCAAAATCGGAATAAAAGTTCTTTCTGATCGAGGCCGATCGGATCAACTAACACATTTACATGCAGCATTTTTATTCTTTTCGGGCATTCGAAGTGCTCCATGTAAAAGCAGCTATTGTCATTAACTTGAAGTTAGCTGACATTATGTTTTCTGCCTGAATCAAAGACAGAGAAATGACCAAAGCATTGATGTCCCCTTATCCCCATCCCCCCCGCTTTGTACCCTTTAACTGCTTTGTATTGATTTGACCCGCTATATCAACCACACTGTACCGTCCTTTCTCAGCAGACTGTAAAGTGGAATGTGAAGATGAATACATAATCCTATCAGCTGGTGTGAAAACTGCCATCTGCAGTGTGCATTTTCATTTCCCTGCTGTACAGACAGCAGGCCACAAAGGTGATAAAAATGCCAGCTAGTCCATTGTTCCAGAATAATGTATGTGGTTCTAGTATATTGTGC
Source organism: Melanotaenia boesemani (assembly GCF_017639745.1). Taxonomy (NCBI): domain Eukaryota; kingdom Metazoa; phylum Chordata; class Actinopteri; order Atheriniformes; family Melanotaeniidae; genus Melanotaenia; species Melanotaenia boesemani. The sequence goes on along the minus strand of NC_055683.1, from coordinate 19,551,549 downwards.
TTAACAGAAAAGCTGGCTGAGAGCTTTGAGGAGCTTTGAAGGCATTTTAGTCAATGAGAGACTTTTATGACAAACAGCAATGGCAATCTTTTTGTTTGTTTGTTTGTTTGTTTTGTTTTTTAATAGAACATTGTTTTCTTGATGTTGCAGGACAGTAATGTCAGGGCGCTTTGGTTATATTTGCTTTGAAATAAACTATCAGAAGGTTCTTGGTCAGTGGACTAGGATATTGTTTCAGACACTGCACACACCCTGTCTGGCTGATGCGCTTACTATAGCAACATGCTTTTCTTTTCATCAGTGTGTTTCCTTAATGTTTTCCTATCAGTATCCTGAATCATATATTTAATATATTTTAGTTAACTAATAAAGATCAGGTTGTCAAACACAGTGTATAACAAATATTGTTAAATTAGAAATAAGAAATTGCCCTCAAATGTTGTGCTGGTGTTGATATACTTGAACATTTCAGCAGGAAAACTCACCTTTACTCTCGGGAGGTGGCTGTAAAAGGTTTGTGGTTTCCATGCCTCATAGGAAAGGCAGAGTGTGTGTGTTTCTGTGTTTTGGGGGTGGGGGGGGATGGAGAGGTGAGTGATGTTTAGGGTTATGGCGCCCTCTATCACTGATCAAGATAATAATCTCTTAAAAGCTTAATTCAAAGTGACGGTAGCCAGAATGTTTACAGCTGTTGTGATTGTTGTTAAAATGTAATTTTATAAATTTTATCAATATTTATTTAAAGCAATTTATTGTAGATTCATAGCATATTAAATAATGCACTACCCAGAATGTATAGGATGTGTGTTAAACTCTGTCTATGACCAAGGGGTTCACTTTTAGTCTTGAATATAGCCTGCTTGCTTTTATATGCTATAGTTCAGGATGCAAAATTAGCTTTGGGACATTGCTAGTTGATCCCCACTTGAAAAGAAATGCAATATGTTTTAATGAGTCTCCTTTGGGTGACATAAGACAAAAAACGCTGGTTCTCTGGTTTAAGGGCTCTAACCACTGTGAGTATGAGAGTGTGTGATTTAGAAGGCTTCAGTCATTTGGGGATCATAATTATTCATTACATGCACAAAGCTTGTTACTGAGGAATCATGCGCTCTCCAAATGAAAAAAAAGGAATTTAAAAATCTGAGACAGAAAAGAGACTATAATATAACTTAAAGAGAGCGACAGGAGGAACATTTTTTGGGGATTAGAGCGAGTGCATGAGTTGATATGAGACTTGTGTCTGTGGTGCAGAATATAGAGAGTTTCTTATTATAAGAGCATCACAATCAGCTTTTAAGGCAAATGTAACAGTATATCCATGTGCAAACCTTTAGTGTTTTAAGTAATAACACTTTTTCAAGTGAGAGACACAATGTTTAGGGTTACATGTGCAGTCAGACTCAAATGAAGCAGCCAAACTGATACTTTTTAGGCAACCTAGTGTTGATAGAAGCTGACATGATATATTTGGTAGGAGTGGGTGGCACTTGTTTAAAATCACTGTGTACATTTATTCAACTTCGCTATTCTGGGATATTTTCAGGTAGTTGCACTTTACATGAGTGTTTCCATTTTATGCACCTTCATGCTTCCACTTCAATACATTTCAAAGAGAAATGCACTTTTGATCCCACTACAGAGAATTTGGACACATTTCCTTTTCTTTTAAAATAATATCCTATTTATAAATAGAAAACACTTTCCAAAGCAGTCCAAGCTTCCAGGGTTTTCTCTTTCGAACCATACACACTCACATTTTAGTAGGTAACCAAATGAGCCATTATCTTACCAAAAGAGTTAAGTTAAAATCCAGAAGCTTAGAATACATTTGTTTATCAGAAAAATGATTTTTTATTCTTCTACCATTAATCATCTCCCAACCACTCAGATTTTTTTAGTGTCCCAGGTAATACAGCTTTAAAAATAAACTAATGTGCGACTCTACTAAACTTTTAGGCCACATTTATGCAGATACATAGAAAATGTGTTCAAGTTTGTCATTTTTTCCTGTTACTTCTGTATTGTAACACTCACAAAATGATCAATGTCAACACAAATACTTTTACTAAAGAAATTCATCTCAAGTTGGATTTTCACTTTCAGTGCAGTATTTATCACTTTTGAGTCTGAATTCTCCCTGACTGGTTGGTGTGGTGTCTGTTGCATCCTTTCAGTGCGTTCAGCACATTTAGATCACTGATTCAGCTCAAGTCAAACTGCTTCTAGAAGGAAAAGTTGCAGATGTAGTCCTATAATGCATTTAGTGGAGCACAAAATTGCTGCATTTTTCATAAAAGGCTTGACTACACGCTTCATAGGGGGCAGGAGTGGCTGAGTTAAATGTTTGCTGGAACACTGAGCATGCTGTGGGGTAAGTGGAGTAGATCAGCAGTGATGCATTGGTGCGCTTGGTCCTATTTGATTGATTGGGGCTGACTGCAGCTCTGAATTTGATTGATAATGTTTTAGCTCAGAACACTAAAACCAAAAAGGTTTTACAGCTCAGGCAAATGAGAGAGTAGATTTTAACTGTTTGTTTTTCTCTTCCCTGTTTTCTTTCGTGTCCTTCTTTCTCTGTGTTTTTCTCTTGAATGCTCTCCTCCCAGCCTGAGGAACTGACTGATGTACTGGAGATAAGTAACATTGTCTTCACCAGTATGTTTGTCTTGGAGATGGGCTTCATGCTGCTGGCTTTTGGCTTGTTTGGATATATCAAGAACCCATACAACATCTTTGACAGCATCATTGTTATCATCAGGTAATCTTTTATCATATGTTTATATACTCAGAAAGGCATTAGACTAAATTTCATATATTGTCAGGAATTATTCTGATATCTGATGCTGTTGTGCTTCTCAGTGTGTGGGAGATAATCGGCCAGTCGGATGGTGGGTTGTCGGTCCTGCGAACATTTCGCCTTTTGCGAGTGCTGAAACTTGTTCGCTTCCTGCCTGCCCTGAGGAGACAGCTGGTAGTGCTGATGAAGACCATGGACAATGTGGCCACCTTCTGCATGCTGCTGATGCTTTTCATCTTCACTTTCAGGTGCAGACATAAATACATCATTTTCCTCAGCCTGCAGGATTCTGTCACAGAATTCTGCATATTCTCCATGATTAGAATGGCATTGTTTCAAAAAAATAAATACATACATTATGTTTACATTTCTTATTTCTTTGCAGTATACTTGGCATGCATCTTTTTGGTTGTAAATTCAGTCAACAGCAGGAAAATGGAGACACCATCCCCGATCGCAAGAACTTCGATTCTTTACTTTGGGCCATTGTCACTGTATTTCAGGTTAGTTTTTAAATCCTTTTTTTGTCTTCAATTTACTTTGTGCACACCTGTTTTAGATTTAGCTAACCCACAAATTAACACTTGTTCATCTAGTTTTTATCTGACTCATGAAGTCGTTTAGTGATCTGATTTCATGATTCGATCTCCTGATTCCGTGGTGATACGTCTGTTGTAAACATGTATCAGAATCCTGGGTTGCATGGAAGAGGAAGCAGGAGCATTGATCACAGCAGTATTGAAAACAAATAATATTAAATTCTGAAGAAGCGCAAATGAATTTCTTGAGTCATTTATAGTTGCATAATAATCTGCTGCTGCTAATGCTGTGTTTAAATCTTCTTGCTGCTTTTCACATGTACAATCTCAAAAAGCAAAGCATAGTGCTCACTGTTTCTGAGTCTGAAAAATCTGGTAAACTGCTTGATAAGGGAATCTACTGTTTGCACAGTGCATGGTCAACAAATGCCTGAGATATTTTGCACATGCAGTTGTTACAAGTTACACTTACTTTTTGTCTTATAAGTTTTCTGCAAGCCACACTGTGTAACAGGCATCTATAAACCTTAACTTAGCTATGACATTATGTGACCTTATATGTTAGCTATGCTCCTGCTGAATTGCATTGAGATTCTGAGCTTCACACTGACATAAAACAATGTCTTATGAAGCATGCTGGGAAGTGAAAAATCATAATTGCATCTACCCCTTGTCTTCCCACTGGAGATGTTGTTCAAATTGCTCCAGATAGATGGTTGTTCTCTCTGTGCTGGATATGTCAGCAGGAGGGCAGTACATTCTCTCTGGTGCTGAAGAAGCATTTTATTAAGAGCTGACATGTGAAGATGTTACACTTCTGTACATTTATTATAGTTTTCTAGCATTTGACCAAAGTACACACACAAACACATCTACTTACATTAATTCACACAAATTGCTTTGTAAATTGCTTTTTGCTCAAAGTTATTAATGAGGGGAAAGATGCAGCGTCTACTTTCATGTTGGATTATATATAATTTGTGGTTTTTGATTATTTTTGTGACACAAGCAGTTACAAACACATATACGGTATATGCAATACACTTGTCAACTAATAGTCTGTTAGGTTTCTTAAACCAACATGTGTTAATAAATCTAGCTCATTACACGGTTTAATAAATCATATAATCTATTCCTGTTCCCTTATTCAACATTTCAGGCTCTACTGTTTTTTTTTTCTCATCTCCTCTGTGAATATTTACTCACTCCTTGCTTTTTAATAATACATTTCTAAACCTCACATTCTCTTTGTCCCCCTCTATTTCTGCTTCTATCCATCGCTTCCCCTCCAATCCTCCCTCATTTATGCTTAAATCTCTGTCTGTGTTTCATCTAATTCTTTAGATTCTTACCCAGGAGGACTGGAACGTGGTGTTGTATAACGGCATGGCTTCTACATCTCCATGGGCAGCTCTCTACTTTGTTGCTCTCATGACATTTGGCAACTATGTGCTCTTCAACTTATTGGTTGCTATCTTGGTTGAAGGCTTCCAGGCTGAGGTGAGAGGGACTGTGTTGGTTTTTGAATATGATAACGGGTTCATTTCTGTGCGATTTGTAACTACATGGCTTATCTCTGCCATTATGTAACTTAAAAGGAAAATGGATGTTTAGAGACTTCCTTTTCTCTTGGTTTGTGCCTCTTGAAATGATATTTACACTGAGATGTGGAGCTCATTTTAACTGCTCCATTTTGTACTCTTTTCAGTCTTTATGTACCTGAGGGGTAATTTTGCTGGTGAAGCATTTAGAGCAATTTAATGATGGTATTAAAAAGCATCAAATAGTGCATTTGTGGTATGTACACTGCTTGTTGAATTGGTGAAAATGTACAGAAAGCTACCCTTCTGCAAGCATTAGAAGCATGAAATTACAAATAAAAGTAGGCTTATCCTGGCTTTGCCTTAAGTGTGAGAAACAACTGCATGCAACATCTTATTCTTAAACACATTCCTCTCTTATCCACATCTGTGTGTGTCCTATGTGGGCCCTTGTCTTGCTGCTAATTAACTCCAGTGAGAGTTCTCTAAGGGCCTCGGGTCCAGAATCTCAAATACCAAACTGTACTGTCACTAGAGCACCACTGCTTTTAAAGAGGATGATGGGAGGAAAAGTTTCACCTGTTTCTATCACACCCACTGACAATTTCCTATTATCAGCTTTTCGACCATCCAGTTATGTGATCGTGTTTGCGTTTTCCCCAGTGGTCAGGCACAGAGCTAACCTTGGAGCACTAAATGCACCACACTTCAGTGTATATGTGCTCTGTGCTTCAGTAATAAGAAATCAGCCCTTTCAGTTGTCTCTGTAATATTGAATCTGACAACAGATGAAGGAAACAAGCTCATTTGCATGGATATGCTGTGTGTGTGTGTGTGTGTGTGTGTGTGTGTGTCGTAGGGTGACGCTAATCGGTCGGAGTCAGATGATGAAAAAAAATCGGACAACTTTGATGAGGACGAAAAAGTAGAACAGCTCAGAGACACAGGTAGGTGAAGAGACCGAAGATTCATTCGGCACTGTTTTTATTAATAAATGTTTCATATAAGTGGTTAATAATGACAACTTCTGTCCTTCACAGAGCTAAAGATGTACTCTCTGATGATGACAGCTAATGGTCACATTGACCCTCGTGGCAGTATGGCTCCTCCAATAATCATGCACACAGCAGCCACACCCATGCCCACTCCAAAGAGTTCCCTAGGACCTGAGTCCGTTCTAGAGGAGGAACTCATGTACAAAGAGGGTATACCTCAGTATGGAGAGGTTGGACTGGGTTTTTCTGAGGCAGGGATTGGTCACATTGAGTCTCGTCGTGGAAGTTCCACATCCATGGACCCATCAGGTTATGACCAGCGTTCCTTGGTGAGAAAGACCAATGACATGAAACTCATTCCTTTAGTCCAAAATTGTTATTATTTTTTTAAAACATGTGTTTTCCCCCTAATGAATAGGATGATGCAGAACACATAAATCGCACACAAAAAAAACATGAAATGAGCAGGTACAGGTGCCAGTACACCTGGAAAACCCCAGTGTTATATCAGGTCATTGTGGAACTCTACTTGAGGGATGATCACCATTCTCCCACCATCATTCCCACTTTTGATGCTTTAATGGTGGTGGGCAGGAATCTGTGGGTTTTGTGTCTTCCAGATATTCAGCTGCATGAAGTTCTGTTGTCTGCAAAGGCTGAAGCTTACAGTTGAATGGTTTTCATACTAATTAAACAATTTAGTTAACCTGCATGACTTATGCATAGTGACATTGACACCCAGGAGTATATTTCATCACCCCTCCCTCCAGATGGACAACTAGAACCATTCTATGTCAGCCACTTAGCCTTCCACAGCATAACAAATTCCTGTCATTTTAGAGGTCAAGCATTCAGACTTGTGCTGTTTTCATGGTGTGATCAAGATTAATGTGATCATATTAACTTTGTTCTCATCTCTGTGGAACAGTTACAATGGCTTTTATGCCTTTGAATTCTAAAACGTATACTGATTTTTAAAAAAATATTTATAAGGAGCGAAACTGCTCCATGATTTGCTTCTTGCTACCAGTTGCTTGAATTCAGATATTCTGTCACCTGAGAAAAAGCTGCTCTTCTGTTTGTTCTTCCTTACCAGTTGAAGCATCATGGTCATCAAATATGTCATTTCAGCAACTATTTCAATAATATTTTCTGATGTCGCTTATAGATCTAAATGATGATGTCTTTTTAGTAACAGTCCCTACTGACACATGAGCCAGTTGATGGCTTTTGATTGAGGCTTTTACTGTTTGTGTCCCAACAATGAACTTTGCTGTCTTCTTACCTTGATACAAAATGGCCCAGTAATGGCGAATCAGCTGTTAAATTGTACCATACAGTTTCTCCGTTCTGCTATGACAGTTTTGTCTTTCTAAATCGTGGAAATACTATGTAAGACATAGTAAGATCATGCAAAATGAACACCAAAGTAAAACAAACTGGCATAATGTTTGGTTCCCAAGGGATTATCGTTAAAGGCATTAAGATCCAGTAAGTTCAGTGAAGTAACAATGATCAACTCCTCAGCTGATCATTAATTTAAAATCTTTTAATCATTAAATCAATCAGATCCAAAGCTGTAATGAAAACATAAATTCTCTGAAGATGTTTTTACATAGTCCTACTTTGTGCTATTTTTTTTATTTGTCATGAAATCTAGCAATAGTAAAAGGTCTGTAATTATATAGCGCTTTTCTGTACCTGGAATGATACCCAAACCGCTTTACATTATACAATTTGGGGTTCAGTGTCTTGCTCAGGGTCATCTCAATAGACGGAGGAACCGGCAGCCCTCAGGTTACAAGACTACCACTCTTCCCCCTGAGCCACACCGCCCCTTTGCAGAGGAAATAAACAGATCACAAATCACTTCCAAGTTTGGTGGCAGTTTTTAGTCAACCAAAGCGATATCCAGGAAATAACTAGTTTTCCAGCTGCACACTTGGATGTAGGTGGCATCTGTCAAAATGTCAGATGGAGAAGACGATCAGCTAAGAGGTTGTGGGCTCATAATATTGTCACGGTGAGACATAGGTTTAAAAAGCATTGGCTCATCTAGGAGGTGCACCTGTGCAATGACCATTTTCAGGTTTATATCGGCCTGAGTAGCCAGTAATTTGACAGCTTGTTGGAGAGAGTCACACCGGAGCTCACTCAAATTTAGACAGCTGTCATTTCATACAATTGTCAGTTTGTCAGACGCAGCTGATTTGTTGAGATCTGTCAGATTCCCTGTGAGACAGGAAGACATGATTTATCCTGGATGCTGGCAATCAAAACTAGAAAAAAATAGTTCCCATAAACACCTGACCTTATCTTATGGAAAAGGAAAGAATCTGTTCCCTATAAAGTATTCAGTAAAGGTCATGAAACACAACCTGGTAGCCTGCTAGCATAAGTCTGACAAATTAAAAAAAAAAAAAATCTTGCCTCAGCTTTCTCTATGATCATTTGGTCCAAGACTTATATTGAAACTACTTCTGGAATATTACTGTGGTTAAAAACAGAGACACCAGAAGCTATTTGTCAAAAATACACTCATTTTATTTTTATATAACCTTATCACAAACTTGTAGGACTGACTTTGTTTCACCACAGGTAGCCGTTGCAACCCACAGTACATTACATAATGTTTCTTTGATGACACTGCCTTTAACCATGTTCCCCGTCTCTTCAGAGCCTCTCAAGCCCCGGTCGACGCTCTCCTCTTCCCCCACGTGGTTCTGGCAGCTCATGGGGAAGCCGCCGCTCCAGCTGGAACAGTCTGGGAAGAGCACCAAGTCTCAAAAGACGAGACACCAGTGGAGAGAGGGAGAGCCTATTGTCTGGGGAAGGAGGTGAAGAGGAAGATGGCCAGGATGAAAAAGGGGAAGCTGGGGTAAACAGCAGATTAAAGCCAGGGTCCTTGGAGCTGCTTCAGGCATCTACTCTCTGCCCTTCCATAATAGGAGAGTACGGTGACTGCAATGGAAGGACTGTGACATACGACCCAAATGTGAACTCCGACTCCAAAGAAGATTTCTTGCCTGAGGATGACATAGATGATGATGTAAGTTACCATGAGTCACCAGATTTCAAAATGACATTTAGGAACTCTGCAGCAAGGTTTGAGCAGTTCTTAAAGGTTCCCAGCATGATACCCTCCTTGTGTATTTCATTAACTGACATTATGCTTGTTTTACTTTTATGTATAGATGTCTAACCAACGAATGAGTTGCTTGGTGACATATAATAATAATTTCTTAATCTGCACTCTCTAACTATTTAGGCTTTTTTTTTTGTTTTTTTTTTTGTTTTTCTCTCCATCTCTCCCATTTCACCCTATTGTCATGTGTCTTCTGTACTCTTTGTCTCTCAGTTGCTTTGAGATATTATTGAGTGTGTGTTTTGTGTTCACATTGCAAAGCCTGGAGGGAGACTGATTGTCATGCTGTAATTGATTGGCTTGGGCAGTAATTGTTTTCTCAGTGGGTACTAACAACTTGTGCACATACAGTCACTGGGGCAATACAAGTGCTTATGAGTGTGTGCATGTTTAAGCGTGTGAGAAGTCTGGAGACAGGTTTAGTCCTTTGCTAGTTTTAGGTGACCTCTGATGTGACACTGTTCATGGCTTTACTGACTCCTAATTGAGTTCATAAAGCCATGAAATCCACTGAAACAAAAGTGTTCTCCTGGGCACACTGAATACGGGAGGCTTATAGCAGAGATTGTTTGGGTGTGCTGGTGTGTTTGCATGTGTGATGTGCTAAGTGAAATATGTGCATGATATTCCTTGCAAATCTCCATGTCAGACATTTTAGATTTCAGCTTCAATAACATCTGCAAAAAAAAAAACAAAAACCAAAAAAAAATCTGATTCTTGTCATCAACACACAAAAACTCTCACATTAAAGGACCTAACTAGATGCACACATACTCACATTAGTGGCAACATGCCAAATAAGCAAAGTCTAAAAGGCTTGACTGTGGGCTGTTTTTTAATTAGAATCCTAAAATACAGAAGCTGTGGATCTAAGCTTTCTTGTTTGTTTTATTGCAAACTTTAATGAGTTGTGCACTGAGCTTGTGGACTCCCAACGTTGGAAATCCACCTGTTATGGTCCAATTATCTTCTTCTACTTATGCAATGAAACATATGTTTATTGAATCCCTACAGATTTAAAAAGCGAGCATCAGCAACCATATTAAATTGCGCATTGTTTCTTTAATGGCTGTTACAGTGTAATCGTTGCTGGGCCATGTATGTTGCATTCTTCATTATTATGGTTTTGCTTGCATTAAAAGCACACATTGTATTATTTAACAATGACTCACATGGCATTTGAACAACTTGCTTATTTTATCTTAAAGGGATCAGTAGATTAGGGTAAGACATTTTCTACTCATCAGCTATAAAATAAAAACCCCTGACAAGTAAAGTAACACTGCTCATCTTGTTACAAAGAAATGTTCTCCTTGAAAACCTGTCATTCACATGGATGCCCTGTTTACTTACATGTTTTTGCTGACCAGTCAACCTAACTACAATAGCAGCTTAAAAACTGCTTAAATGATAATTGTTCCAAATGTTTTGGTTTCTACATCTTCCATGAGGATATTTAGATGTGTGTAAGAGCTGGGGATTGCACTGGGGATCCATTTGGAAGATGATCACCACACCTGCTGAATCATGACACCTTAGGAAGGACTTAAAGTATGCAGCAATTAGTCTGAGGTGTTTACATAACCTCTAAATGCTCCAGGGTTCTGGTTGCATCTGTGGGGAAGAAGCCCAATCCACAAAGACTTCCCCCCCACAGAGCCCAAAGAATGTTTTACTAACTTCCCAGTACACTCCAGTACACACTGTCCTTTGTCTACAACTTGACTGGTCAGTTTTTTTGCCTCCAAAAACACTTTGTCAGTATTACTTGGAAAGCTGAAATTTTATGACTAATCAGTGCAATGAATACTGGAAATCTTATCACTAAAACCTTGTACATCACATACACCGTTAATATTTTATTATCGAGTACTCAATGTTTTTTCAGAGAGGATGTGCATTTCCCCTTTAGCAGCATCGATAACAATTAAAAAAAAAAAAACAGATGGAGCATTTTAAACTAAAAAGCTAAGATTAAATGTGATTGGCCCTAACAGCGATTTGGTCTAACAGCATGTCGATTAAAGCAACATGCACTTTGTTTTATCAGCCTTGCAGCTGCAAAACAAAGATAATTCACTGATTTGCCACCTAAAAATTGAGTCCACTGATTAAAATAAAAACCTAGGATACCATTATCCATGTTCATCTGAGAAACATTTTAGATCTTTCTGGTTTTTGGTCGGATGCAAGGGTGAGGAAACTTTTTTGTGTCATACATTACTTGAAGGCAACTAATTCATCTTTTAAGAGACTAGATCAATATAAATTATTGTTAGTGGTCTGTAAAGGGATTTGAAGTCTAATGAGTGCATTTGTTTGTTGCTTCCTGATGTTGATGAAAGCTTGAAAGTGGGTGATAAACACGATTATTATAGTATTTATAAAGATTTTATGATTAACCATCATGATGCAGTAACCAATATGGAGCTGATGGTGACTTTGGTCTATAATGTGCAATAAAGTAGTTTTGTCATTATTGGAAGTTACATTGATGTTTGACCTGTCGCTTCTACAGAGTAATTTTTGTTACTGGATCAGGAGAGAGATCCGTAACATGAAGCCACGTTGGTGCAAAGAACATGAAGACTGGACACTCTACTTGTTTTCTCCAGAGAGCCGGTGAGATATTCACACAGACACATTGTTTTTTTCGCCATCATACTGTAATAGAGAGCATTACTCTGAGCAATGTTCTCTGGAAAATACCTGAATCCTGAGCAGCACTCTTGTTCTAGCTTTAAACTGGGTACAAATCTCCAAATAATATGTTGGCATCTTAACATTAATTCACATTTTTTTGTTTTCTCATGTGGAGTTCAGATTGCCTTGGACTACCTTTTTTTTCCTTATTTACTTATTTTGCTATGTCTTTATTTTTTTTTTTATTCCTTATTGTGTGGTTTGTAGCTTTAACCAGTTAATTTACAGATGATTCTGTGTGTGTTTAGATGTCGCGAATGGTGCCAAGCTATAATCTCTCATAAGGTGTTTGACCACGTGGTTCTGGTTTTTATCTTCCTCAACTGTATCACTATTGCTCTGGAGAGGCCCGATATACAGCCTCACAGCTCGGTGAGATAAACAAACACGCACGCACACACACGCAGCTGACGGACATACACTTTTCACCTACGTTTTTCAGCCCTTTCTTGCACTTGCTTATTAACCAAGTTGTACTACACTTGGTACCCAGTTCATGCTCCTCACCTGTGCCATTTAACTTTAACTTTTTAATTCAAGTAATTTATTCATTTTTTTTATATAATAATGCTAATAAATATAATGATCTGTTGGCTGAAGCTATATTTATGCAGGCAGCAAACATTGGGGCTGAATGACAGTTGCTGAAATGGCCCTTTGGGGCGACCCTAGAAGTTTCTCAAACTTCTCGTTATACATTATTAGGCTTGAAGTTGCTTTGATTGACAGACGACGTACCAAATTGATGTGTTTACTGTCTTTAGGTTCTGGCTCAAATCTACCTGTTGCACTTTATTCATTCATTGCCATACATTGAACAACTAAACTCTGAAATTTAGGCTTTAATAATAAAACCATTGAGTGATGTCATAGTAACTACATCCATCTTTTATATATACCACCAGTTAAAAGTTTCCTAGTTAATCTAATGCAATAGACTGGAGGCTTATCGCATATCAATAAAGTAAATAACACAGGGTGATTAAAGTTAAATCAAAGCCATTATCTAAGATGGACTTTGGTTAAACTGGCATTTGCAGATTTATTTTAGTATAGTGGACAGATTTTTTTCTAGTAAATCTGTCTTAAATCAGCCAGTTTACCATCTAACACAACAAAGAGCACATGCTACAATCGTCTTTAATTTCACCCATTTAGATATAAATAATACTTATGTAAAACAATTATTTAATCTTTCCCTTTAGGAGCGAGTGTTCCTGAGTGTGTCCAACTACATTTTCACTGTGATCTTCCTAGCAGAAATGGCTATCAAGGTAAACATCTTTGTTTTCCATTGTACCTCTTAAGGTAAAATGGTTTTATTGTGAATCAATAACTCCTATATTTGGAGTTCTCATGTGCAGCTTAAGCAGGGTTTTAATAATTCCATAACTCCACAATGTCTTCACCAGGTTGTAGCTCTTGGTTTCTGCTTTGGGAAGCAGAGCTACCTCCAGTCCAGTTGGAACATTTTGGATGGATTGCTAGTGTTTGTGTCTCTGGTCGACATCCTGGTCTCTTTGGCTTATAGTGGTGGAAACAGGATCCTGGGTATTCTCAGAGTCCTTCGTCTCCTACGAACACTTCGCCCACTGAGGTATGTAGCATATTTGTAAGACTGTTAATGTAAAGAACCGTTTTATCATTTTAGTAGGTATTTTTCTGCTGCTCCTAACAATGGAAGTATTTATGTCTGACTCTCAAGATATGTTTGTGCTTTACAGGGTGATCAGCAGAGCGCCGGGACTGAAGCTGGTTGTGGAGACACTCATCACCTCTCTTAGACCTATTGGGAACATTGTTCTGATCTGCTGCGCCTTCTTTATTATCTTTGGCATCCTGGGGGTCCAGGTAATCACTCTTTTCACAGGCATCCATGCTGCAGTTAGAAATGCAGCTTTTTTGTTGTCTTGAGCTTAAATATCAGTTTAACTGAGCAGCTTCATGTCTGATGTTGGCCTCAAACAAGTTCAGATTCTTGAATTTCCAATAGACAATAACCTTTTGTTCCTTAAGAGTGTGAATTTTGAAAGAATGACAACTGTAAAATGGAACAACATGACCTCCAGGCCATTTCTTTGCCAAGCACTAAAAACGTCCTCTGATAAGAACACACAGTATAAAACATCGTTTCACTCCTGCAAGCCCCACTGCAACTGAGATAATGAGTAAATGACAGGCAAACAGCCCTGAAGAATTTTTTTTTTTTTTTTTTTGCTTATTTTCTTTTTTCCCATCTGTAGCTTTTCAAAGGAAAGTTCTACCACTGTGAAGGTCTGGACACAAAAAACGTCACAAACAAATCAGACTGTCTGCAGGCCAACTACCGCTGGATACGAAGGAAGTACAACTTTGACAACCTGATTCAGGTATGGATTAATAGACTGAGGTTGAGATGAGGCCAGAAAGATGGGGTGTGATGTAACAAGCCTGCAGAGCTGTATTATGTAACTTTTAGATATTTCCAGGTGGTATTTCTCGTTTTGTGTTAATGTTCCCAAGCTGAACAATATTATTGCTTTGTTTATGAAGCAATATAGTTTTAATTACATTTAACAGAGTGTGGTTGTATTATGCACAAGTACTAGATGCCCTCATTAATGCAGGGATCATGTTTGATTTATGGTTGCAATGGCAATATACCGGTATTAAGATATTACAAGATATTACAGATATTAAACTCCAGTGTGTTGATTTACGTTACATCTCCATCTTTCCTCTCCAGGCCTTGATGTCTTTGTTTGTACTGTCATGTAAGGATGGCTGGGTCAACATCATGTATGATGGGCTTGATGCGGTGGGAGTGGACCAACAGGTAGTTTGAGGTTTATTTACATTTTCACTGAATACAAGATGTCAGCTGCTTAATACTCTGGTTCTTGTTGTCCAGTCCTCCCCCTCATGATGAGTCTAGCTATACTGTTATTATTTGTGCAGATGATGGCTGGTGTTGTCAGTGAAATAAAAAAGAACACTTACCTCCCTGGAAACACATTGCCTTGGTAGCACATGTCTCTCCAAAATTCCATTATATGCTTTTCCATTAATACACATGTTCAAGTTCTCTCTGGCCTTCTTAGATAAACTTATTCCCAGAAAAGTCAGCTGAATTCTTGCAATCTTGTCCTGGCTTTATATATTTAAATGTTACATTTCTGATGATTTCTAAAGTATTTTTGAAGCCATGTGGTTATATTGATCAGGGCTTCAAGATCATCTGATTTCTCTCAACTCACTAAATAATTTTTAAAATAAATAAATAAATAAAGCAATGTAAATACCAACGCAAGTTTGTATTTTGACATCATTTTGGTAAATAGTAAATGGACTTGTACTTATATAGCACTTTTCCAGTCAGTTTGACCACTTAAAGCGCTTTACACTACTTATCACATTCACCCATTCACACACACATTCACACCCCAATAGGCACATCGGGAGGCAACGTGGGGTTAAGTGTCTTGCCCAAGGACACTTTGGCATTTAGTCAGTGGAAGCCTGGAATTGATCCGCCTACCTTCTGGTCAAAAGACAGCTGCTCTTCCTCCTGAGCTTTTACACCCCATTCTGGCATGGAGTGACATGCCTTAGCAATGTGCCTAAGACCTGCATCACTTTTAAAATCATGTGATAAATTGAGTGGTCCACAAAAACACTAAAATGTCAAACCTGTATCAATGAGATCACCAGTAAAATTCTGTCAAGTTATTGAAGAAATTTCAAATTTGAGTGGAAATAATTTGATGAGCGATTTGATTTGTTTTGAGTGATAATAATTGAAATTGAAATCTTTTACTCTGCCATCTTCAGCCCGTGAGGAACCATAACCCTTGGATGCTGCTTTACTTCATCTCCTTCCTACTCATCGTCAGCTTTTTCGTCCTTAACATGTTTGTCGGCGTGGTGGTGGAGAACTTCCACAAGTGCCGACAGGACCAAGAAGAAGAGGAGGCGCGCTTGCGGGAA
The DNA here is from genome assembly GCF_017639745.1 of Melanotaenia boesemani. NCBI lineage: Eukaryota > Metazoa > Chordata > Actinopteri > Atheriniformes > Melanotaeniidae > Melanotaenia > Melanotaenia boesemani. Next base: position 19,535,860 of record NC_055683.1, on the reverse strand, counting down.
GAGAAGATGCTCAAAAGGATAGAGAAAAAGCGCAGGAGTAAGGAGAATGGAGGGGCTGGTCGGTAGTCTATTTTTCTGAGCACTGCCTGCTTTCAGAGCTTGACAAAACAAAAGAAAAAAAAAGAGAATGACAAAGAGAAAACAGGGAAATATATATAGACTTAAAAATATAAAGAGGGAGAGTTTAAATGACTGGCTAGCTCACACAGAGTGCGAGCTACGCCACTCTGATGCATGAAAATGCATGACTGCAGCCCTTCCCCAACCCTCCCCTACCACTGCATGGAAATCTTAAGCAGCCACAGTAACCGAACAAAACATTATTTGCTTACACTTAAAAAAATAGAACGCCTACTATTAAAAACACCATTTAAACAGCAGCAAGGCTTAAATTGTACCTTAATTGTACCTCATCACTTGAAACGATTTATTGCTTTAATTTCTTTTAAAGAATGCCTCTAAAGGATCTATGCATGCAAAGTAGCCACCAGCAATTTTTTCAGCATGTCCAAGGACATTTTGCTCGTAAAAGTTTAATCTGTGAAATGCAAGTAGCCCTAAACTCCCTCCCAAATGCATGCCCAAGCCTTCCCCCGAGGCACCTCTCGACTCTGGTAGAGCAAGGACATTTCTTGTAAACATGCTTTGACAGGCAGACTCAGAAACATAGCAGACAATTTGGCTGCTATACCTGCTGATACCTTGTAAAACAGAGCTGTTAGTAGATCTAAAGTCAGTTAGATATGCTTATTTATATCTTTGAGAAAATACAAACTGGTAGGAAATTAAAGCTACACAACAACTATTACAAAAAAATGCAAAACAATCACAACACTATTCTGCAGTAAGTCTTTAAATTACTCCATGCACATGTTTTTAATTTTAAGACAGTAAATAATGTGTGCAGAGGTCAATGCTTCTTATCTGTGGTAGCATGTATAAGTGATGTAAAACTCCCATATAACATTATTTAATCCCAGCTATTTCCAAGAGATAGAATATCAGTGCAAAGGAAAACACAGTTTTAGACTGTTGAGAAGAGGAGAGAGGCTCCAGTGTTCCTTCAACATCACAGACCTGTTCTCAAACAAAATAGTAATTAAGGAATCTCATCATGAGGCAGCAAGGATTGATTTTATCAAATTTAAGTCATCCTGAACAGATACAGAATCAACAATGACTTGCTTGGAAGCATGTAATGATTTCATGATGCTGTTTGTGAAACAGTGTTGTTGAACATGCCCTGTGTAGCCCTTCTATGCCAAAGACATTTCATCAAAGTCATGTAAGCATGCAACAGATAGACAGGGCATGGTGCACACGGGACACCGATAAAGACATGCACGTACAACACTCAAAATCATCATCACGGACATGTGAGTACAGTCTCTTGAAACCTATTAGTTTATGTGACTTTGGTTTGACAAGCATACTTTACATAACACCAGGTCACTTAGGGCCTTTTTTGTTATTCAGAAGCAGTAATTCATCTCGAAGTTCCCTTCATGTTTATTAAACGTTCAGCACAGGCTGTAGTCACTTTTACAAAGGACAGACAGATCAGCTTTGGGAAGAATCTAATTATTAGAAGCACCAAATATTGTGAAAATGCTCCAGTTATACATATACCCCTTGAGGGGCCTCTTTGCCATTTTTCTCCATCAAAAGACACTGATACGGTACATTAGTCTGGTGCTGCGATGCGTCTAAATTTATGTTTGTTCCTCTAGTGAAAGAGAAGGTACAAGGGAGAATCAATCAAATGAGCAAAATTATTTTTTCAGCCTTAGCTTTTCCTGCTAGTGTATGTTAGAAGAGATTGTACTTGGATTGGATGTGACATCTTAAATACATAATAAAAAAAAAGTCTACTAATTAGCCTATCTGTTACTCTCATGTCCTTTGTCATTTAAACACCATACAAGCAGCAGTGTGCACAGACCGTGAAACAGGGGCAATCATTCAAACGGGGTACTGTCTCCATTGGTGAGGTTTCAGTGAGATAAACAAACATCTGGCCTGCTTGATTGTCCCAAAAGTGTGACATGCAGAGACAAGACATATTTTGATAAATTAAGACTGCAAAAGGGTTTGCAGCTTGAACAAATACAGTGGTGATTTCTTTCTTCTTACCCCTCTGCCTCGTTGTGCACACTACTTGAGACATAACATTTGAGTTTCAAAACACAGTCACTCACCGTTATCTGTCCGTGTCCCGCTGTTTTTGTGTTTTGTTTGTGTGTTTGTGTTTTACAGAGGCCAAGCAGAAGCCGTACCATGCGGACTACTCTCCCTTGCGGTTATCCATTCACACACTGTGCACCAGCCACTACCTGGATCTCTTCATCACCTTCATCATCTGCATCAATGTCTTCACAATGAGCATTGAGCACTACAATCAGCCGCAGGTAATGGTTACACACATACACACACATGCACACAAATGTAGCAGAATTATGTCTTGAAGTCAGCTTTAAAGTCAGATCCAAATCAGTAATCAGTACAATATCATATATTAATTACAAAGTGCTGACATAATTCTTGCTAATATTGATTAATTTTGCCCCAAGTTTGATGTTTATCATGTAAGGTAGCTGATTTCTTATGAGCTACATATGACCATCGATCAACTAGGAAAGACCACAAATTTGCCATTTGGGAGGAATTTTGCAGGACATAGCACTACTAAGAAACAATATTGCATTGTTGTAACCTTTTAAAATCAACACACCCCAATTGGGGGATTTAGGGTACATTCACACCAGGTTTACAAACACCAAAGAACTTAACAACTTTTAACAGCAGTTTTTTTCTTAACACAGTAACGGTTAAAATATCTCTTGTAAATTTTATCTTAAATATTAATGTAATATAATCAAATATTTATGACAAACAAGCATGAAAATTTTAGGATTTACTAACTAAAAGGTAAAAAGTCAGCAGGATGAATTTAAAGCTGTGAAGCTGCTTCCTTCTAAACACAGAAGGAACAATATGTGATGAATATCAGCATCAGGTGAACAGACAGAAAGCAGGATTAGAATCTCACAGCTTCTAGATGGTGAGGAGAGAGAAATATTCACAATATGCACAATAACTTCCATCCATGCAGCTTTAGTGGTTCATTATCCAGATTTCTTGCCTATAAATTCTCTAACTTTGTTTTCTTAGCTTGACTGTTGAGCTTAACACCTCTTGAGCCTGCAACCTCCGCTACCGGGAGTTAAGGGGTTAACACCTGGTTTTACTGTTGTAACATCAGGTCTGTAAATGTAACTACAGTATATGTGTGGTAACCACAGATAGTCCAGCTCAGTAAAACCATTTCTTTGACCACCAATTAAGGCGGATTTATGCTCGCGTGGCGTCTGCTGACACTGGTGAGTTTGCTCTCGCACTCGAGCGTAGGGGGTGTCGTGTTACAGTTTCTCCTCCTAATCTGAAGGTGGCAGAAGGGGTGGTATTGGCCGATAAACTCACCAGGTTGAAGTTCTTTTGATGGTTTACTTCAGTTCGATAGGTATATTGCATTATAAAAAGACAATGGCGTCCAGTATGGTTCAGTGTCTTTATTAGCTTGTGGAAGAAAACAAAGAAATAATTCGAGCAGCCTCTCATCAACTGGTTATTGTTTTTTTAAAAAAGGTGGTTGCCACACAAATTCAAGAAGAAGATCCAGATATCCAGCAACACGCGATCCCAAACTGACCAATGACAAGGGAGTACCTCTGTGTATTCGTCTGCATAGCAGGGGTGCACGTCAGGTCTGGAAGAGGTGCGCGTCGGGCCTCTGCAGAGCTACGCTGAGCCTACAATGGTTAATAAATCTGCCTTTAAAGTTAAGACAACAAACAATTAAAAGACCAGGTGCAAAAAGTAAAAAAAATATGTAAACACAAATGATGGCTCCCTATGTACATTAACACATATAAACTCTACTGAAAGCACACATCTCAGATTCCAAAACTGTAAGTTTCATCGCACTATGACCAAAATTTACTGAACAAAAGGCAAAAAAAAAAGCCCATTTTATGATTCACGTCTGTAAAATGCCGTCATAAAAAAATATATATATCTTATATTTGCTGATTTGCCTCAAAAGTGGATTTGCCTCAAAAACTGCATTTAGTTAAAAAAAAAACAAAAAAAAAAACATGTCATTATCTTTTGGGAGCAGTTTCCCATCTAAAATCATAGTTTTCAGCCCCACTGCGTTGGTTTGGATGGACAAAGGGAAATGTTGGTTCTTTTTCTTCCTTCTGAAGTGCCACATAGAAAACTTCTCTTCATTTTGACGTTAAGGTGATATATATATATATATATATATATATATATATATATATATATATATATATATATATATATATGTATGTTAACAAAAGACAGCAAAATCTAAGAGAGACTTTCTAAAGGAAAAAAATGTGCATTTGTTTATTTCTGTGTCTCCAGTATTTAGAGGAGGTTTTGAAGTACTGTAACTACGTGTTTACCTTCATCTTCGTTATTGAGGCCCTTCTCAAACTGGTGGCATTTGGCTTCCAAAGGTTCTTCAAAGACAGGTAACTCAGCAGCATGATTGTCAGTGTGATAGACTGTATATTTCTACAAATGACAGAATTTTATCTTGTGTAAAATAGTGACACAAATGATTATAATAATTCCCTTTGCAGAAATGCATGAATGCTGTAGCTGTCTGGTTTGAATCATCTGTAGCCTTCTTGTTTTCTGCACACTGTGTTCAAAAGATTTGGAGTTTATTAATCTGTTTCAGGGTTCCCTGCAGAGACCTTATCAAGGTTAAACTGTGTTTTTCAATCCAAGGAGACTAGTGGGTGGTCTGCACAATAATAGAAATTTCCTGCTCATTATTTACCATTAGCTGTCAGACTAAACTAGTATTAAGTCTCTTCTCTTCTCTTCTCTTCTCTTCTCTTCTCTTCTCTTCTCTTCTCTTCTCTTCTCTTCTCTTCTACTAACCCTCATTAAATTTCTTTTAATGGTCTCCTTTATGTCATCAACTGAAACTCTGACTTAACTAACATACTTGTCTGTGCCTAAATCATACACATTGCATTTTTAGGTGGAATCAGCTGGATATAGCAATAGTGGCGTTGTCTATCATGGGCATCACTTTGGAGGAGCTGAAAATGAAAGCAGCATTGCCGATTAATCCTACTATCATCAGAATCATGAGAGTACTCAGGATAGCCCGAGGTACACACACACACACACACACAAACGTACACACTAAGAAACTAACCACTACATACCTGATCATCTTGTATTTTATAAGTTAAGCTTTAGGAGAAAGATGTCTTAAGTTTGACTGAATAATTTCATATCAGTTTTCCTAGCATAGTTTCACATTCCAACGTCAGTCATGCGGCAAACAGGCCGACTACAACGAGCAACATGTAGTTATGATTGTTTTCCTGTGTCTGTCTCCAGTCCTAAAACTCCTTAAGATGGCAAAAGGAATGAGAGCTTTGCTGGATACCGTCATGCAAGCACTGCCACAGGTAAACACAGGCTCTGATGTTTTAAACTCAAATTACTGTATATTTTATTATTTTAATATTTTAATATACTGTTTAATATACTGTTAATTCGTGAAAACAGGGTCACTATGACACTTCTGTGAAGAATGGACAATTTTGGTAGATTTATGCTTGTTGGTGGATATTTAATTTAATACAAGATAAACGTTTTGTTTCTTTTTTTTTACACTTTTGTTGGTTGTTGTGCATTCTTTTAGCTAACTAGCTACATAGATAGTTATCTAGTTAGCTTTAATCCATGAGTTGAAAAGAACATGAGCAAATATGTCTATATGTCAAGACATAAATAAATCCATATTAGAATATAAAGAAATTAAATAGTACTCCTAAATTTGCCTAAATATTTCTCATAATGACTGTATTTTGTCATTCTCAACATTTCCTTTCCAGATTTCTGCACCTGCAAGTAAACAAAAAAGCTTCAATAACTCAATTAACACCTTAAGCATTGCCGGATTTTCAGAAAACAGCCCAAAATAGACATATCCAAATTTAAAAAAAAACAATTGTTCCACATTATTAAAGTTCATATGCATGCTCTTGGTGTCTAGAAACCTCAGAGAATATGTTCACAGCGTTGTGTATATGCCCTTTTTCATAAAAAAGGTGGCATTAAAAGGGTGGATTTTACTATTTACTGACAAAAATACAGACTTAATGTTCCTTACTAATGTCATTATGTTAAAGGGTGGTGTCTTTTCTGTGAATGCTTTACATGAAGTTTATAAAGAAGGCATTCTGTGTGAAAATACATCTGAAATCAGAGAGAATCATGTATGTAAATGCATGTTATGTATATTGTGTTTTGAGTCATTATACTAAGCAAGTACAGACAACCAAGCTGCAGGTGTAGCCCGAATAACCCTGCTATTAGCAGTTTACCTGCAAGGAAGTCATTTCTTTAACAGGGTCTCTATATTTATTCATGCAAGGTTAAATATGCTTCAGATTAAATAAATATAATTATTTAATGTGAATTCTTCTATTGCATTGAACTTTTATAAACAGTGTTTACATTGTCCTGTTAGTGGATTCTGACTTGTGTACTTCTTCCAGGTGGGAAATCTTGGTCTCCTCTTCATGTTGCTCTTCTTCATATATGCTGCTCTGGGAGTGGAGCTCTTCGGCAAACTGGGTCAGTCACATGTTTGTTCACACACACACACTTTCACACAAACTGGTGCACTTGCTTCAGCAAAAAAGGGTTTTGAATCCACTCGTTACTAGCACAGTCACGACTTACAGCAAATTTTGTTGGCTGAACTGTCTCCTCACATGCTCCTCCCCATCTGTCTTCTCATCTCTATGCCACTCATTGTCATCAGAGGCCTGTTTCTACCGAAGAAAGAACACATTTGCATGATTGCATTTATTTACATATTACCCCCTCAGTAGGTGAGCTCTATCCAACTCGTTTTCTCAGAGAGGATAAGAAGAAAGCATCAGGGAAGACAAGATGAAAACAAGTGAAATAGAAGATATTATTTTGGTCCTTGCTTTATACATCCAAGGGAAATCTTGCTTGTTTTCCAGATTTATAAATAAAGATTTATCTCCCATCTCTGTCCTACTTCAGATTCATGTCTGCGAATAGCTGAATGAGTGAATGATATTTTGGCTTGTGGAGAAGTTCAGTATAGCTTCTTGGATACAATAAACTGCATCCTCAGCCAGGCTCATATGACAGGAGGATGTGTGGGGGTATGTTTCAGTCACAGCTCTGACTGTGCTTTTTGCAAACAACTAAGCAGATGATTAAAAAAAAGTATCAATGGAGCGTTTAAAAGGCTAATAGTCCTGTATTTGATTAAAAGTCATTATTTTATGAATACCATAAAACCTCATCTGTGTTCCTCAAAATTTTTTGATTAAAAGCTTTTGCCTCAAACGGCCTTTAAATGGCTTGAGATGTGACTTTATACCCTTTTCCTTGTGAATGGAAATCTGTGAATATGCTAATCTGGTACTGTAATTAGGACTGGTTATTTCAGTGTTTCACATGGAACATATAGGGCTGTCTGACCTCGTGTTTATGAGACTGTAGGCGATGATGTGTTAATGGCTGACTTTGCTTATTCTATGTCTTATAAAAGACAAAAACATATTTAATGGACATGTTAGATAGTCTTTTTTAATGGAGGGGGGCTTTGATAGCAGTGTAATAACAGATATTTACAGCAGAGCAGATAGTGAAGCAGTTTCAGATCAAATTTAATCTTGTGATCGGCTCCCAGATGAATCACCATCCTCTCTTCTATCCTCATACCACTGCACCATGAGTCAGACACAGAGAGGAAGGGGAAGGCCTTTCCTCCTAAACGAGAAAATGCTGATAACAAATAAAGTTTTGGATTACATTTATTCCTCTTATCACATCTCACTTCTTCTGCTTTTAGATTTTTTTCCCCACCTTCTTCATTTCTTATAACTGTAATACTGTATGTGTCATCTTACAAAAAAGGTAATATTTGAGTAAAGCTGGGTTCCATGTCACTGTTATGTAAAACTCCCGTATTCAGTTCCTCTGAGCTGAACTGTGACATTGTCAAATCCTTTCCCCCTGCTCCTGGTGGCTGATATTAAAAGGAAAAAAATGGCATGACACTCCAAGGACTGTCCCAATCCTCTCTAGCTGCCTGTTAATGTGACCTGGGGTTTGAAGCAAACTGCACATCTGAGCTTTCCATCAAAGTCAACTCTAAGACTACCCTGTCCTCTATGAGGCAGATCTTTCTCTTTGCCATGAGCAGGGAGTAAAACATTTTCTGAAAATTTGAGAGTATGTCTGCCATTTTTTTAGTAAGGAAATACTAAGTGGCACTTGTATAACTGATTCCAAAACAGCTTTTACACTGAGCTCTTTATGTACCATTAATGTTGATTGTGAACACACCTATTATCAACCATTGTAGTCATTCTAGGAAGCTGATTGATCCAAAATTCTTCACTTTGGATGTATGCATAGCCTGGAGCTTGGCAGGGCAGGGTGTTGCCTGATCCTGATCTTGCAAATAAAAATGTAAAGTAATCTGCAAATGGTTCCTGAGGTCTTCATTTGGGATTAAAGTAGTACTACAGAAATATTGCTGATATTTTCAGTGACGTGCTGAATCAGCATTCATCTACTACCTGTACTGCGAGCTCTCTCCAGACAGTAAAATCTAGTCTTGTCTTGACTCTTATTTCTTGTTTTGTCTGTTTCTTTCTTCCTTTTCCTCTTCCTTCAATAATGTTTTCTGTCATTTTCTTTTTGCTGAATCAGCCATGGTACATGTTTAAAACAACCAGTGTCTTGATATCCAGTTGCTATATGATGCCCTGCATAAAGCAAAAAGCACTCAGGGTGCTGCTGTGCAACAATGGTGCCAGTAATGTGCATAATAATTGTTACTTTGCCATCAAAGAAAGTCAGGAACGCATAGTTTTAAGGTTGGAAAGTCACATAGTGTGTTTTTACATCCAGGCTTAAACAAAGTAGCAGAAAAACATTTACTTTTTGGCATATATATTTATTTCCCACATCGTTATTCTCCTTTATCCTTACTACATTTCAGCATCTTTGATAAAGAGAAACATCTCTAGAGCAGTTTACTACCACCATGTTTTAGATAAAAAGATAAAAAATGATCCTCCTTCTTCTTTCTGCTAGCCAAGACAATCTTACGCTGTTTGCAAGAAACTTGGCTGCAAGGTTCACACAACAGCTAGTTTTTTGCCATCCTGGCAGCATCTCTGACCAGTTTAAATGTTTAAAAGTTGTTTTCCACACACTGGTGTAATTAATTCATTTGTTTGTCTTGTAGAGTGCAGCGAAAAAAACCCTTGTGAAGGTCTGAGTCGCCATGCAACCTTTGAGAATTTTGGGATGGCCTTCCTCACACTGTTTCGAGTTTCTACTGGGGACAACTGGAACGGGATTATGAAAGTAGGAACACACATGCACACATTCATAATCAATGACCAGATCATGTCTAATCACACAAACAGTAATGACCTCTAAAACCAATAACATACTTTGTCTCTTACTTCCACCCTTCTGTTTTCTTTTTCTTGCTCTATTTTTCCTAAGGACACATTAAGGGAGTGTTACCCAGAAGAGCGGCACTGTCTCACATACCTGCCCTGGATATCTCCAATTTACTTTGTCACCTTTGTGCTCATGGCCCAGTTTGTTCTGGTCAATGTGGTGGTGGCTGTTTTGATGAAACATCTAGAGGAGAGCAACAAGGTACAGTAACAAGAAACATGAACACAATGAAGGTGCAGAGATGCAGAACGTGTCACACACAGTCATGTGACTTGAATGTATGTAGATAGTCTGATTATACTGCTACTCATTTTTGAGCTAATTTTTTCTTGTAAAATATAGTTAATAAAGTAGAAGTAAATCTACCATTACAGGAGGCCAAAGAAGATGCAGAAATGGATGCAGAAATTGAGCTGGAAATGGCGAGGGAGCGGCAGCGCAGACAAAGCACAGCTTCCAGCGACAGCTCAGCTGGAGGAACCTATGTGGGACCATGCCCACATTCACCTGAACAGGTGAGAGACCATTACCCTTATTAAATGAAATGAAATTAAAATACTTTTTTTTATCCCAGAGGAAAATTTCAATTTATTACTTGGCTGTTTATATTTTCAGCTGCAACTGCAATGTTTCTGTTCATTTCAAATCAATTAAAAGTCTGATCTTAATACTGTACTGAAGAATGGAGCAAGTCTGATAAAACAAGATTCAAAGATGCGGCATCTGTCGCCCCCTGTAGGAGGAAGAGGTGCAGTACAAAGATCAAGACCTGCTGTCCACGAGGAAGATGTCCGTATCCAGGATGCATTCACTGCCAAACGACAGTTATATGTTCCGACCTGTGCGGCCCGCCAGCGCCCCCTACCCTTTGGAGGAGGTAGACGTCAATCCCCAGCATCAGCATTCAGGTAACTTGTTAATCCAATGCTTGGGATGAACATCTATCCATTAACTCTGAGATTGGTGGTATTTCCTGCCTGTGTGTTAACAAGCCACTGACACAAGCACCAGTGTTTATATTAATTAATAAACTTCACATTGACAGAAATTGTTCCACAGTGCATGCATCTTAACATCGAGCTAAAATCAGCGCTGACAAGTTTGACAATAACACACTTTTGTTTATTGATCAGTGCTAAGTTCTTCCAGACTCTCATCTCTGTGGTTAAACATATTTTAAGAGGATTTACAGTTACATGACAAAGCAAATGTTTTTATTTGTTTTTATCATTTTACTTTCAACATATATTTACTTTTTAGAATTTAGACAAAGCTATAAGAAGATTTAGAAATACTCTTTTATGCTAACAGAGATGCAGATCAAAGTAAAGAGACATGGCTTAAAAAGCACTGCTGCTGTGGGGAAAGTAGAGGAGTACAAATGAATGATGGGAAAAAGGAAAGGGAAATTTTACATTATTAATTTGTTTTAAAGAAATAAACATCAGAGCTGGAAGAGCTGTGTTTGATAGCATTACTTTTTTTTTTGTCTTGTACTATTCTATATATTGTTTCTCACTAAACAAAGTAGAGGTAGAAAAAAAAACTGTGCAGAAAGCTGTTCTGTGATTCCTGACAAGAACTGTTTTATCTGCAGTCTAATGGCATGTTGTGGCCAGGCCACGGACTCCTAAGGTACACGCTGCAGTGGATGAGTTCATACATGAATCTCTGCTACCTTCAAACTCTGCTATCTATCGTATGCTGTTCAAGATAACTGACTTTGCAGCTTGAGCATTTTTTTCTGAACTCACAGGTTTAGTGGACCTGTGTGTGCAGAATATTAAAGACCCTGGTTACATGAATTCGCTATAATAGTCAAACATAAATTGGGTTTTTGATGTTTTTTTCTCCTTTCATTTTTTGACATGACTCATTAAAGTACATAAAATTACACCTCAGCATGACTTAATATTGTAAAATAAAACTTCTAAGTGTAACCAGGATCTAATGCAGAATAATACAAATAACAACTTGCCCTAAATGGAGATAACCCTAATACAAGTGCACAATTCTGCTACTAAACCTAACATTTATTTTTTGATGTTACCCACTGAATGAGTTTCATTCAGAAAAAAAAACACTTTATTTTGGTTGTACATTTGAAACATCTGCAAATTATGACAAAATCTTTCATTTGACAGGTTTTTGTCTCTCAAATGTATCATTATAAAGTGTTATAATAGTCAATACAGAACTAACACAAAATTAAAACAGATAAACTCAGCAAAACATGTTAGGAAATTTGAATTTGGTGGGTTTATTTATTTGTTTTGACAAAGCTTTTTGGCAATGAATCATTTATTGTTGAGAAGTCGGTTTATTTCACTTTTAAATGGTGCCACATTTGTAGGGAATATGAATTTGTGGGATGAGCAGGAGAATTTAATATGTGGGTTAAGCCTATAAGCAACTTGCCAAATCCTCTGTGCTAATAGAAAACAAATTATTCTGCTATTAAATACCTTGACTGCCCTTTAACATCAAGCCCATTTATGCCAGTGTCAATTACATGTGCACTTGAACTTGAGGATGTGAAGGAATCGTATTTACTGTTTATGAGTCCAGATTCTGCCTACTCAGATTCTGATGTTAGTGTGGAGAAGATGTGGAGAACAACATGCCTGGTGCAGGACCAAAAGGGTAACAGTTTGCCCAATGAAAAAACAGGGCTGATCATCAATGGAGGCAATCTCAATGCTGAGTGATATTTAGATCAGATTCTGCAACCAGTTGCAATTCCATATCACCGCAGTCTCTATCCACCAAGATGAAAACAGAGTGGAGTTTGTCAGAGACTACGTCCAGATTTGAGGAGTTCAGAGGATGAAATGACCTGCCTGCAGTGCCAGAGTGACCAGTACAACCCTGCCGGCTGACTTGTTGACACGTGCTTATCCTCCACATGCTACTGACGCCTCTGTTATTAAAATATTAAATTAATAAAATTGCCAGTATGTTTTGTTTCTTCAGACTTCAATAACTCAATCCAAAAAACAAGACCAAACATGAGTCGATAGCAGAATAAACTGTTTGGCATTGGCACAGAGGATTTGATGAGTTTTTTTATGGGTGCAACCCACATACTCAACTCTGCTGCTCGTCCCATGAATGCATTTTCCCCACAAATATGGTGCAATTTAAAAGGGTGATAAACACGCTTTCCAGTGGTATAAGATTCATGGCCAAGAAGCACTGTTACAGCAAAAAAATATTCAACTAAACACAAATTCTCCTACTTTTCATGCTAGGTTTAATTTGTGTGTTTGGATATGCCAGATGACGCATGTGTTTTCTGCAAGCTTGCATGTCTTTACCGAGTGTGTACATGTGATTTAACCTTGTGTGATGAACACTTGATGCGTCTCCCCCTCCTGCAGTCTTAGTGATGTCGGTCCACTCCCAGCCCAGTGAGAGGCGCTCTCTGCTGCAGGTTCCAGATGTTTCTCCTGTTCACTCTCAGTCACCCCCCACCCTCCCCCTGCCGCGAATCGCCCCGCCATCATCGAGCCCCTCACCACAGGCCCTGCACAGACAGGTAAGAAACCCCAATTCCAGCTGCTTCCACACACCCATAAATATCTACTTGAACCAAATCCAGTCATGGTTATTGATGGTATGTGGTGTACTGTGTCCTGCAGGTGGCAGTTAAATTGGATTCTGTGGAGTTGCAGGGTTGTGAGCAACAAGAGCGACCCAGCTCTGCCCATCTGCCTCCTATCTCCTCCTCACCTCTGCACCCTCCTTCTTCTACTCCCTCAATGCTCTCCCTTCCACCCTCCTCCCCTTCTGCCTCTTCCCTTCCTCCAATAACATCCTGCCCCTCTCCTCTCTTGCCACCGCCCACTCCCCCAGCGCTTCTTCTCCCTCCGCCCCCTTCACCACGTCTGCCCTCACGCTCTGCCAGCCTCCGTCGACCCCGGCCGCCATCCGCCGTCTCCCTCTCTGACCCTGCCGATGAGGAGGTGTATCACATCACCAGCTCTGCCTCCCACAGATGGAGAGATGAGAAGGGAGGGGCACAAGAAGGCAGACGGAAAGCTGGCCGCAGTCACTCCCTCTCACCTTACGCTTTGCCATGCTCTCTCGACCCAAGCTCTTTGTCTCCTCCTCCACCACTGCCACCTACGTCCACAAGGAGCACACTCAGTCTGCTTGGGGCAGGATTAAAAGACATCAGAAAAGGTTTCAGTGTCGACCACCAGGGCTACCTGGACAAACCGCCATCACTATCTGCCGGTCACTCTGATGACCAGCGGCGCCACTCCATTGAGGTTTGCCTTCCACAAGCTGTCACCAGTGATAGCCAACACTTTACACTGGAGATGCACCGGGGGGAAAAAGGTGGTCAGTCATTTCCCATGAGGGTGCAGTCAGTTGGTAGCAACCACAGAAAGAAGAAGATGAGTCCTCCATGTATATCCATCCACCCACCCTCAGATAAGGAGTATCCACGAATTGGCTCACCCCCAAAACTGGCAGATTGCAGCATGATGCTGAGACGCAGGACGCCATCCAATGACTCCACACCATATATACAGTCAAACACATACATGCAAGATGTGTCAGCAGAAACGCAGATCTGCACGCAGATGCAAACCCCCCTGACACCTATAAACGTACCTCTGCAAGCACATTCACCATCTACCCCGGCACACACGCTCACATACACTCCACCGCCAGCATCCACACCTTCATCCCCAAACATCTTCATCCAGCCTCATGCACCTCTTCTCCCACATGCAATGCCTTTCTCACAGGCACACCCACTCACCCCTGCTGCCAGGCACTCCCCCCTCACAGGGGACTACATTCCCCTCCCCCAGTTCACCTTTGACCAACCACAGTCCAGATACATGAGCGGCATGTCTGCGGGCGTATCCGATCCCGACACAGCCACCTGCTCTTCCCCTTTCGACAACAGACTGGGAAGCGGTACAGGATTCAGTGCAAAGAATCGGAGGACCGCTCAGTAAACACTTAATATTTCATTCAGGAGGTGAATTATTTGGTTCAAAATCCCTAAAGCTGGAGTACAGGGGCCTCGGCTGAAGTCTGCTGAGATCGGTGCTGAGAGAATGAAACAGAAAAGTTGACTCTGGGAGGTTTTTAATGTTTGTTTTTGTTTTTATGAATAATGAAAAAATATTGATCACTCTTCCCAGAGAGATCCTGGTACAGACTCTTCCCAGAATAACAGACAATGGATTGATTTTTCTAAACCTTGCTTGAGAAACAAAAGATCCACTGAGGCTGTATCAATCAAATGTACATGGTGTGTGTGTTCCAGACTGATAACTGATCACACACCAGGACTAAAGCCACCTTACTCCGTAGCCAAAGTTTTTTCACACACTGTCCTCACCCACGCAAGCCAATCAGGAAGCAGCGTCTGGCTGATGACCACTGACCTTTCCAGGAAGTGGTTTTTGTGAAATGCGAGCGTGGGCGGGGAATCGTGGGATATGCAACTTCAGGTTTTCTACAGAAGTTCTGCTTGCCCCTCCTCTGCTCCTCGATCACATTGATCAGAGCAGAAGTGTGTGTGCGCGTGTGTGTTTGTTTGAGCGTGAGTGTTCTTTTCTCTGTGTAAGATTTTGTCATATTTGTTGTCAAGGAAGTCGGCCATGTGTTTGTTACGCTTGCATCGACAGAGAGGGGGGAGCAGGGCTGAGCTGTAGTGTTTGTGTATCTGTGCAGTGTAAATAAAGGAAAATACTGTATTTGGTGAGATTTAAAATAGCTCTATCCATATGCACATATTTTTATAGAGGTCTAAGATGTTTTTGCACACAAATCTGAACTTCGAGTTGCTTGTTTTCCCTCCGTTGTCCTCTCGTGAATGTATGTTTCTTTTGGAGTATAAAAAAAAAAACAACCTGAGAGAGTGGTGAAGGAGCGGAGTTCCCGAAACTACAAGCTGAGGTTAAGGAGACGGATTTTTATTTTTCTATTTTGAAAAAGAGACAGAGGAGAATCGGTGTGTGATGTGTTTCTGTAGCTTTATCTCATACTTATATGTACTTGGTGTCTGAATTGCAGTCTTAAGAAGTGGGCTCAGTGATGCAAGCCAAATTCATTTTACATGAATTTTTCACCTATACAAGGGTGTGTCCTGTATCTTTCTAAGAGGAATTAAAGCCAGTCCTGAGTTTAAACTTTGAAATGTGAAGATAAAGAAACTTTACTTGTCTAATGTTAATGTTTAATGTGCCTGTCTTTGTCCAGGCACATTAAAAAAGAAATAAAGAAATAACCTGCAGGTTCAAAACATCTATTTGGGCAGCTAGTTTTGAGTCAGCACACATAATGAACAAAACCTTTCATCCTTACATGACATCGCTGAGCCTCTCTTCTGTTACTGTTTTCCAGCTGTGACGCCGCTGTTTCTGTACGTCTAAAGACAACCAAACAAACTAACTTTTTAAATATGTGTAGCCAGAGTGCAATAATATTAATATGATATACTTGTGGACATTATAGTAACATCCACACGTCATAAAACAGCCACATTCTTGTATCCATAGAAAACTGCTATATATAATATAAAACCTTTTTTTATATGATGGTTGAGAATATTTGTAGTGTTTTTCATGCCCTAACTGTGGCTGTGGTGGAGTGGGTGTGGCTGGAAACAGTGTTAGGTACTGTAGATTTCTCCACAAGCTCAGGCCCACCTGCTGATGGTGTTACTGTAGGCAGAAGAGTGACATGCATCTCTGCTTAGGACTCAATAAGCCATTTATCATTGCTGCATTGTTTCTTCGTCCTCTTCAACCCGCTGCTTCACTTTACAACAGTGCATCATATTTATTTCCCACATTTCAGCTGAGTTAAATGAACCTTTTCTGCTGATGGAATCACACAACTTCTAAGGTGTGAAAGATAACATTTGATAAGTATTTTCTTTCTAGGCTGAATGTTTTCTTACCAAGCCATACCCCGACACAGTACAGCATGTGTTTGATTATCTTTTGTGCACAGTCTGGTTTGGCCCACAAGAAGTATGCTTAGAAGCTTCTAGCATCTAATGAAATTTTTAAAGGCAGCTGGCTGGGACAGCGTCTTTATTTCATTTTTATTATTGTTCTCTTTTTTTTTTTTCGGTTTGTTTGGCAATCAGCACCAAACATGCACAAGTCCTCAGCAATCTGAGTGAAAACCAAAGTGCTTTTATGTTGTATTATAACCACTGAAGGCTTAGAATTTTTTTTTTTTTGTTGTTTTTTGATTTTTTTTTTTCATTTGCTAATTTGCATAGAAGGGGAAAAAAAGGTCATTTCCACCCAGCCAATGATTAAAAATAAAATTAATAGACAAACTATGGGACAGAGGGTTTCAAACGTGTAAAACAATACATAAAAAGTTCCAGGAAAATGCTTCAAATTCTAATTTTTAATGGATGTTTTTAAAAATACGAATTTTGTATTTATTTTACAGATGCAAAAGTTGCCTTAAAAGGCCATTTAGTGAATGCTGATAATTGCAGAAACATGTGGGATCAGTGATGAAAGGTTATCATTCTTCTTTTACACTTTTATTTGCCTTTCCACTCCCTCACTGTATGCATGTAGCGCGTAGAAAGGTGAGATAAAATACCACTATCACAAAAAAATAAATAATAATAATAAAAAAAAAAACTTTTGTGCTTCAGCCTTTACATTACAGGAAGTTGATGCATTTGGCTCTGCGTCGTAAACCAGAGCTCCCTTATTAATTTCCATCATCAGTTCGAGCTAGATAAGAGGAGTGGAAAACTAAGACAAGATGGATAATTGTTGGCATCTTCTGAGAATCACAGGTGGAAAGTGGTGCTGCTTTCTGTATGTTCACTCTTCTTCCAGCTCTGACATAGCAGCTCAGAGAGGTCATTCTCCATCCTGAACATGGCACAGTTGGTCATTTAAAACATTTTTTTCTACTTTTACAGTTTGTGTTTGAACTCACCAACATTGTGCACCTGCTTCATCCTGTTTCTCGTCCTCTTCCTGCATGGCTTGTCAGCACTGGGAGATTTTAAGTAGTCTGAAGTCACCCTCTTTCTGTCTCACTCTTGACTAAGTGCAGACAACCCTATTCTGAAGCATATTGCCCTGTCAAGCAACACAGTTTGGTAGAGCGACTGCATAATTGTTATTACGATTTGCAGATCTTTGAATCTCAGTATTTAAATCCTGTTTTTGAGGAAACAGTTTTGACTATTGCATGCTCTGATTAAAAGAAAAATAACTTTTGGGAAAGAATTTGGATGTTTTAGAGATTTTGATATTTGCATTTTCAGATGTTTCCATTTGTTGACTACCTAATTGCACTGGGCTCTTATTAATTGGTATCTGATGAAATACTGATTAAATGACCTTATTCTTTGCTGTCCATTGCAATACTGGGTGGTTATTTATTGAACGAGGACCATTCTCGTCTTCATACAGTTTTATAGAGACAGATGGAAACCTAGTTGGTTCCGTTTTGAACCAACGTTATTCAAAGTAAACAAGGTGAATATTTTTTTCACTTTTTCTTATGATACTCTGAACATAGTAAAACTAGTGATGGTGAAAATAACTATCTGGTGTATATTTTATGTAGGAGTAGCCTCTGCACTGATACTCTGTAAAGGACTGATCAGATTATTAATAGGTTGCATTTTTATGGTTGATGATGATGATGGTGATGATGTTCTTTATACAAGACCCCAGAAAGTTTCAAATGTGACTTCATTTGACATTAATGAAATAGAAGCCTTGTGTTTTTCTTTCTTTTTTTGATCCCTTTCAGTGATTGGCCTGCTCCCACCCCCTTAATAAGCCTTACAAAGAGGGGAGACGGTGCATGTGTCTGTCCTAGAAGAGCCAATGTGTCTGCAATAATAAGCCCTCCATAACACATATTTTCCCCCATACCAGAGGCAGAAGGGAGGAGATGGGGTGGTGTTAAAGGCTCAACACACAGGCGGACTCTTTCTGTTGTACTGTGGCTGATTATTATGTGATGACCAGCCGTTGTCCTGGAGGATGTTTTCCTGTCAATTAAAAAGAAAAAAAAAAAATCTTTTGTTTAATTTCCTGAATAACTAGTTTCTTATGTTGGTTGTGTTAATTTACTTTTTAGCGACCCCCACCCCCACACACAGGTTAACCTAAGGAAAGATAAAGTAAAATACTCCTGAAAATAAATCTTAGATTTGGCTTCTTGTGTTATTTTGGCTCATTGTCTCCAAATAGCCCATAAATATAAGCACTGATAAAGTTCCACATGACTTTTTTTTTTTTTTTTTTCTTTAGAAGAAAAAAGAAAAAGATCAGTTCATAGTCTGGGGAATTAATGCTACCAAAATATTGTGAAAATATTCAGCCACCCTTCATTTCTCTGTATTTTACTTTTAAACTTTCTTGTAAACTTTTCTTTGGACAATTTACCACATGTCACGTTTCAGCAAACTGGACCACAATAATTGTCAGAACTGAAGATTGGGTGATAAAAGGTTTTTATTGTAAAGATGAGAGTATATCCAGGGGAGCCGAGTCTGGTCTCATAGTCCGCTAGCCTGAGAGGGTAGGAGAACCAAGGTGAGATAATGTGTGATCAGGCGGGAATGTGCAAGATAATTTGCTCACGTACCAGCAGAGGAGACGGAAGCCGGCCCGGGAGGTCTTCAGGAACCAAGATGACAGCAATGGGGCTCCGCTGGGTCTGTGGAAACTACTGAACCAAAAACAGTTAGTTGGGTCTGATAGTGACAAGAGCTGAATTATCCACATTGGATAAATCCTCCAGAAAGATCCAGGTAAATCCTCCAGATTTTCCAGAAGAGAGAGAGAGACAGGTCCAAATCCTGGGGACTGTCCAAGGGTCAGAGTACCAGCAGAATCAAACGACAGACAGAGTTACCAGACAGGGCAGGCAGAGTCAGGATATCCAGGTCAAAGATCAAAACACAGGTTCGGCAGGCAGGAGATCAGGGCTGGAAACGTGCAGGGTTAAACTGAAACGATCTGGCAGGGAAGAGTTGTCACACACTGGTATTTAAAGCGCATGGCGCAGTTGGAGCGCATCAGCAATCAGAGCTGTGCTGGAGGGAGAATGCCTTCAGGGATGGCTGGGAAATCTCAGCACCAGCTATACACCGTGACACCTCAAGATTAAGTAGACTAGACAAATAGGGGGCAACAGAAGAAATGGCAGGCTTGTAAACGATCTGAACAGACAATATCTGAAAGTGACATCTTTAAGACATGACACATGTCACACATGAACTGAGAGCTGGACCCAGGGCTTCACAAGCCAGAGAGCCACCCATGTCCCCAGGGAGGGGCCCCACCCAGCAACCAGGGGGGCTGATCCACTCTGGACTCTTGTGTCTGCGCCCATCCATGATGCACTCCAACTCACCCCTCTCACCGTCATCCCCAAAAGAAGAGTGAAGAGAAGACAGTAGGAGGCAAAGATACAAAAAAGATAAAAACAACATCAATAAAAACCCTTACAGAAAAACCAGACACCCAGCTGCTACAGCTGTACATAACCTGAACAGAAAACATCTTACCTCCTTCGAAAGAAAATAAGGCAAAAAAAATCATCAGCGCACCCATAGCGAGACAAACTGACAAAACGTGAACACCAGCAACTAATATATGAAAACATAACTGTAGTTATTGGCAATAAAAACCTGCAGGACAACACAGTAACTGTGTAAGCATGCATAGTAATGAATGAGTGTGAGTGCAATAAGGAATGAGATGTGTTTAATGATGAGCATTATCATGCAAATGAAACTGCACCCCCTCCAAGGTTCAGAAGCAGTCAGCGAGGGCCCCAAAACCAAGCAATCAGCAGCAACCACAAAGCATGAAACCCAGGCAGCAGCACACTGCAGGAATGACCATGCACCCATGCATGGTCCTAAACATGATTAATTGTCTCTGTTAGTCCATCATTTCACTATCTGCAGCATCAGATCAGCAGTGCAATGCAACAAACATTGACAACCTGTATCTGTCTGTAGGGAAGTAAAACAACCACTAGGTGGCAATATTTGTTCATTAAATAAAAATGTCTAAGACATATTCTCCTGTAGGTTTATAACTGTGCGGATGCACAAAGTACCCTTTTTTTTTAACTCTTTTGTTTACTAAATCATGTTTCCTGTATCCATTAAATTGCACATACATGCAACACCACACATTTTCCCTTTAGAAACCTGTTCAAGAAATTCAATTTACACCCTGCAAAAAGACTGGGTTGTTCAAAGTTATTATAAAGCTCAAATAGTTGTTTTGGGAATATTATTTTAGCACAATCAGGTAGATAAAAGGTGACCACAACACACTGAGTTGTGTTCACTGTGAGATAGATAGGCAACTTCATCACAGATATACTGTTAATTGATTAAGGGATGCAAGACTCCAACCAACAAATGCTTTGTCACAACAGGGCTGTGGTTTGATGGGAGTACTCTCTCTAAATCATTTCTTATAGGGGAACAGAGCCAAGTCTTTGGAGAGGGCTAACACACCATTTCACATTGCATGTGAAACTCAGCTTGAGTTCTTGGAGATGTCGGAGTGAGATGGAAGGAGACACACAGGAGAAATAAACACACAGTATCAAGGCATGGTGTTAAACATGGTGGTAAGACTATTCAGGTCCTGGGTTGTTTCTTACCACATGAGGTGGATACCTGCACTGAATTGATCAAGACCTCTTGGTTTTCCTGTGGTGGTATTCTTCAGATACACACTTTATTCTCTGGTTCAAAGTGCTGCAGGATAACAAGTGAAAGCATACCCCAAAGCTGTATAAGACCTACTCAAAGACCAAAAGCAAGATAGGAGTGCAAATTTTCCTATACTGTTACCTGACATCTACCACCTCTGGACATGTACATGAAAGACCAAGAAAAGAGAAAAAATACAAAATTCAAAGCAGTGGGGGAGGGGGGGGGGAGGGGGGGTGGGGAGTTTAGCGAGTACTACCCTCACTAGAAACTTCATTTTCCAATTCAGATCCCATTTATCTTACAGCGTTTTATTTCTAAATTCTTATTTTAATTTTACAGCATGATTAAAGTTATTTGGATATTTAAAAATGGATATGTTAATCAAAAGATGAATTTTTAGAACATGGCTGATACCTTAAAAATGTTGATATTTTTTCTATTAAAGTTTTTTTTTATCTTTGTTGCATATCCAAATTAATAGTCATAAAGCATTTTTTTATGTGTGATACTTATATTATGTGTCAATTATGTGTAATATTTTATTGAAAATAATAATGATATGGTTCAGCTTAGCTTATATAAGATCCAAGCTAAGTTTCAATTTATTATGTAGGTGTATAGCAGAGGAAATATTGAAACTCAGAATAGATAATAACTTGAAAATGCAATCATTTGTGAAGGCTAACTAATTGTCATATAATAGCTCAGTCTCAGGAAACCTTTTTGCCATTTTTAATATCTAGTTTGAGATTTTAGTCCAGTTTAAGTACCTCTGCACACTAAAATAAACAAATAATTATGATTATGATTAATATTGGACAAAAATTATGGATATAAGGAGTGACCAAACACTCACAGTTAATCTACAGTGTGACTGTGGGTGATGTTGCTAAAGAACATTTTGTTCACTCTAAAAGAGCCACATATCTTCAATTTTAGTATAAATTCAGCTCAAGTTGGACAGGCCAAATCTGACACTGAAAGTCTGAAATTAAATAAATAAATAAAGCCACAGCACTTCTGGAATTGCATTCTTTGAAACTAAGATGAACCTGTACAGAATATCAAAAAGCTAAATGCATGCATGAGGACAGTGACCTGAAAGATGCATCACCTCTTAAACACTTCAAGGCAGTGTAAGAGCATTTAACCATTAACTACTGATGTGATAGAAAACAGAGGAACTCAAAGGTCTCTAGAGATATATTGTCTCAGATTACACCAGAAACAAAGAAAATTGGGTGAAGTTTTTACACACACACTAACTCAGAACATGTAAAACAAGATTAACCCAGGTGTGTTTAAGGCAAGAGTTATCTCAACTCTATCAATGTATTTTTTTTCTTTCTGAAGACAAAATTAAACGTAATAACATCCACAGATAAAGAAATACTGGAGATTACTGCAGTAAAGTATAAACCCATTCATGGTCCATTGAATCTAGACTTCAGATAGTCAAATTATTACATTTATTTGATGATCAACTTCATTGGTCCAATAAATGAGCTTTTTGAAAATATCAGAAATCTATAAATTTTAAACATTTCTTCAATTTTCAAGGCAAATACCTCAAGCTTCAATCAGAAAACATGGCAAATATAGTCTCAAGTGGTGTCATTTTACTACTCAGCCCAGACTTGCAGCATCAAATTTTCCCTGTGTACTGAGTTAATAGTGTGTTCATTCAATGCACCACTAGATGCTGCTGCTGATCATGATACTGCCACCGTAAGGAAATGTGAAGGATGATTCTAAGGCTGTAAATGTGTGTGCATGCTGGATTGTGAGTATTTGTTACTGAAGCAATGTCAGCTATAGCATGTTCCTGTAAGAAGTAAAGGTCAAAATTACAAAATGACAGAAAAAAACTAAATCAAACACCTCCTGCCCCGCCCTCTTTGACAAGAGCAGCGGTGCCTGGTAATAGCTTTTCTTTTACAATGCCAATATTTATTTAAGCCTTTTTCTGGTAATGGATTTACTGTTATGAATTTCATTTTAATTCATCACCCGTTGTAATAACATCAGTCACAGGCTTTTTGTTCATGTCAGACAGCAGTGCTTTTTGATGTATTAACAGACAGATTCAGGCTTTGAATGCAGCTCTGACTCCCCTTGATTGAAAAGGAGCCAGTCAAAGCATTCAAAGACTGACTTTGCCTGTGACCATTAAAGAAACATCTTTCTTTATCTGGTTTATGGTCTCTTTGAAACATGTTTAAAAGACATCCTTGCAGATAGACCCACAACCATCTCCATATGTCTCTGCACTTATCCACTCTTGAAAAAAAAAAAAAAAAAAAAAAAAAAACTATTACTTGGCATCTGTCTGATGACAAGCTATCTTAATGGTGCAATGAAACACCTGGTATCAGCTTTTAATTGGATATCCATATTCAGCTGTTCAGCAAAACCTCCCACAAAACTGGTTATACCACTTCTCAGAGAATTCCCATGCTTCAGCACCTGCTTAGATTCAGAGTGAAGCACATTTATCAGGTGGTGACATGACAGGTAACTCGGTTTGGGTGACAGTTACAGAGGCACAAAAGAAACCTGGTTTGCAGGATGGCAGCATTAAAGTAAGTTCAGTTGCATTTAAATGCAATTATAGTGGACACCTACTCTGCAGAAGTGTCCATGAAAAAAAACACTGCTAACAGCAATAGTAGCATATACCAGATATGACATGACTTAGATAGAATGGAAATAAAAAGAGGAAATGAATGTTTATTTCCTAATTAACATAATTTGAAATAAACATTTCATGACTCTTGGAACAGCTCCAGCAACATATACAAAAGCCTCTTGAACAAAAGACCACCCACTGATTTCAACGAGTCGCTACACCTTAAAGAAAAAGAAAAGAAAAAAAAAACATATATCCAATCCAAATGAATAGCTGTTATTGTTTCCCTTTTTTTTTTTCTTGTACACTTCAGATGCAGTATTTTCTAAGTCCTGCAGAAGACCTTTGGTTTTGTTTACTTTTATTTGCACAATGTGTTCGGTAAGGTTTGGGCAACAATATTACTCGGCCAACTTTAGGCAAGTGAATTATAACACAACTGAAATACTTGGTTAGTTTTACATAGCACAACTATTTAGTTAGACTTGGGTAAAAGAACTCTTTGGTAAGGTTTAGGGAACAAAATTCCTTGGTTTAGGGGTTTTGGTAACAACTGTTTGGTTAGGTTTAGATAACACAAATAGGTTTATGCAACAACAGCACTGTTACATTAGGTTTGGATTATGGAAGCACTTGGTTAAGTTTAGGCAATAGGATTAATTGGTTAACTTTAGCCAATTAAATTATTTGGTTAAATTTACACAACTGAAATAGCAGCCTATCCCAGGTGCTATCAAGCCAGGTACAAACCTGTCATGATTACTGAGCTGCAGTGATCACTGCCTGCAGGAACCTCCACTCCCTCATTATGTTCATCTGTTCCACCTGCCCTGAATACTCACTCTCTCCACCTGGTCCCCGCCCTACTTAAACACACTCCAGTCTCTGCTTCCCTGCCAGACAACATTGCTAATCCTGTTGATATCCAGCGTTTATCCCTTGTTTCTAGGTTCCTGGATTTCCCCGTGCCTGATTCCCTGTTGGATTTTCCTGCCGTCTGCCTTTTCGGGATTTTGACCCATGCTTTGAACTGACCACTGAGCCTTGCCTGTCACTGATAAGTAACCTGTTTTCTGCCTTCTCATGTATGACCCTGCCGGCCTCATTACAACTCTTCTGGATTATTGGATTTTCCCTGTTCATGTCTGGAGTCCCTTTTTCAGGATCCTGTACTCCACAGCATATAGGGACCTTGTTGTCACTCCCTGCTGGACTGTCTCTGGATATTGCCTTGGAGCCCCTGTTTCAATAAACACATTTCTTGTTTAATACTCCATCACTGTGTGGCTGAATTTCCAGGTCCCCCCTTGACAACTCATTATACAAACCTAACAGTTTCAGTCCATCACAGGGCCAACACAAAGACAAACGCAATAAACAACAATGAAACTTTTACCCAAAATTAATTTTGGACTCTGAGAAAACTGGACTACCTGGAGAGAACCCATGCATGGTTGAGGAGAACATGCTAACTCCCCACAGAAAGGTTCCAGCCAACATCTAAAGGTATCGTCTTTTTGTGAGGCCACATGCCTTTCTATTAACTATATTTTAATTTCAATATGCGTTCTTATTTTTTATTTTATTTTTTTTACCATTTTTCATATAAAGTTTCAGTAAATAGACCAGTATTAAACATGTGGAAACTTACAGTTCCACAAGCAGGGGAGATCAAGGGTTACATTTAGTTTTCACAAAGATCTTGTTTATTTTGGGCTGTCATCACAGAAGAAAAGTTTGATGGAAAAAACAGTATAATTAGGTAATAGAACTACCCCCTTATTTGAGCATGTGACTTTACGGAACCTAGAAAATGAGCCTGAATCAATTAAATCTACCACACATCCAGATCCTTCATCATCCCTTACATAAAAGGCACAAGACATAATGGGTCCAACACCTTATCTGGCATTCTTCTGGTACAGAGTAAATCTGGACTCCTCAAATTGCATGATTTCCATCGCTACAGAATTCAATCTTTATGCTCCCTAGCTAAATGAAAGCTTTTCCTTTTCTGATTACCCGGATAAGGGGTTTACTTAAGGTTAAAAAGTACCTTAATAATTTGATCCCTCTGAAACAAATTAACATCTCCATCAACCACAGGATGTGTCCTCTGGCATGATTGTGTAAGAAATGAGAATTTGCTTACTTATCTGCTCTGTTAAATCTCAGTGGTTACTTTTCTCCCCTTTGGGAGGCAGGCAATGTTTTACACTTGCTTAAGAACCTTTAACTATATGTGTTCATAAGACTACAAACTTTTACGATAATGCTCACGCAATTATAAATCTGTGAATTTGTCAGAATAAAATAATACCAGCCATGTTATCATTGCAACTAAAAATACAACAAAGCCTTGGGTGTGGTGGCACAGAGAGGCTAACCATGTTTCAGCTATCCTGAGACCGTAGCATGAATTAGCTGGCATGCAAAAAAAGGTCACTGTGGTGGTATTCCATAATGTATGTGGAACAGTAACAATTAAGGATGAAGTCATGCTGCTTAAGAATGAGGAAGAATTTCTGATCTCAATATATTCAGTTGGTAGTTAATGAGGCTTAAAGGGGCTTAGTTGGGAAATGTGCAGAGAATGGTGTAGGTGGGTGCTGCTGAATACCCGATGTCTTGTATAACTGAACGCCACACAAAATAACAATAACAGTTGTTTCACTCCAGTGAGTACATTAGAATGTGATTCCAAATTAGCTTCCAGTAGTCGCAGCTGAGTCAGTTTGAACAGTTTGTTTCGAAAGTTTTGGATGTCATTTTGGGAGGACATTAAGTTAATTTGATGTCTTAAAATGGGGAGGCTTGTCAGACATTAGCATCATTTTACCTCTGTCTGGTTCCTCATGTGTGCAACCAATCAGTTGTTGGCTTTTGTGAAATGGCGAATGCACGTTTATAATTGAAAACCCATAATGACAAACATCCGCAGGGGAGAAGGATCTATTGACATGCTATTAAAAAATATGTAGTCACCTAATTCAAAGTTATTGTATTTCATCTATTTTAGTCTCTTACAATCCAAACACAGCTTTACACATTTTTATTTTCCTCAACGCTATACATTTTTCCCTCCCTGTGACTTCAGTTCATTTATGCCAATCTATTCCATAGTTCCTTTTCCCTCAAAGCTTTAAAGCAAACACCAGTGAGTGTCCCCTAATGTGAAGTCAATGTGTGTGTATATTTGAGCATGGGGGTTGGCTCAGAGAAAGCTCTTGATCATACTGTGTGGGATACTTGTGCAGATGTGTGTGAGAGCGAGGCAGACACAGCGAGAGAAATGAGAAATTGATTTTTATTATCAGATTACTGCAGCTGGAAAACCTCAGGAAGTGCTGAATTATACTCTCAATAAAAAGATCAGGAACTATGAGGGAAACTAATTGATCTCCATATGGTTTGTTGCAGTAGTTTAAGTGTGTGTGTGTGTGCATGTGTAAGAGAATGTGCAGTAGAGGGAGGATGAATATACTGTAGTATCTGTTTCCTTTTATGTCTTTCTCACATTTGTAGATGCCTTACCCTCTTCGTGTGTTTGTGTGTGTATGTGTTGCACACCCCTTGCGGCTATTCTGTCTCCTAGACAGCTGTTTGGTGACCTGGTAACACGCCCTCTTCTCCCTCCATCAGCATGTCGCACACACAAACACACTCCCGCACAAATGGCAGCCCAGCATGTCTGCCACCACTGGTATCCTCGAGCCATCACACTCCCAGAGACACTCACACAAAATCACAACCACCTTCAGTCTCATCCACTCACCATTCAGATCATCCAGTACTGTTCGTTCACTGCCCTAGTTTGTGTATTTCATCACACAAACCCTCAGAATGGTTGATTATTGAGTTTCACACTGTGATAAATTTCTTTTTTATCACTTTTAAACATGTATGGGGTTGGATGAAGATGTTGCACTCTTTACTGTCCATTTGCAGTTGAACACAAAGGTGTCAGCTCCCAAAGTTACAGGTTAGTGAAATTCTATCCATGTTTGCAAAGAATTTCTTTTTGTTTTCTTTTTTTTTCCCCAGAATCAGTGCTGTGTAAATAAGAAAACACAAGAAAATAATTTTCTTCAAATACTTTTTAAGTATTTGTATATCCTGTGTTTAATAATGGTGAAGGAGAAATTAAGATATCATATAGCATTAAATAAAAAAAAAAAAAAAAAAATAGGCACACCTTAATACAAAACAAACAAACAGACAAACAAAAAACACTTTCTTTAAATATGAATATTCCTTTGGAATTATGCAGCTGTAGCTCTATACTTCCATTAAATCATAGTACAGTATGGGATTTTTATCTTTGTGAAGGCCAACTCTGGAAAAAAAGTGAAGCAAAACAAAATTAGAGCTTTTAGTGCAGGCAGTTCAAACAAAGTCTCTAAAATGGCTTTTTGTACAATTAAGCATTCTCAACACCCCCTAGTTAAGGAAGCTCATATTTTAAAAGGTTAGAATGCAAGTAGAGTTGTATCTGTAGAATATTCTAACACCTTCAAGAGATTCTTACTCATGTTATTTTACATCTGCCTTGATTTTATTGACAGTTTTTGTCATTTGGAAATTCAAGATGCTAGATGTTAGAATAATCTGTGTTCTTTCAGTGATGATCATCATTGTCTGATTCTTTTTTTCTCTGGTGCTCCATTCATTTTCAGTGGGAAACACATCTGAACTGCAGCCATGCTTGTCAAGCCTATGTACTCTATCTGTGAAGCCATGCTGCTGTAAGTCATGAGGTAAACTATGAGGGCTGGTACTGTCCTGCTGAAATAATCATGAACCTCCCAGGAAAACACATCACCTTAATCTCTCTCCATAATTCCAACACAGTGGTACCTTCACATGCAAGTCATCCATGAAATGGACACTGCTGTACTCCTTTATTTTAGCTTTTGCACCTTCTACTTACTACAGCCTAGATAGTCTTTCTCAACTTCAGAGTCAGTTGTCTTACTTGTACCAAAAGAAGCTTAAAGGTAGAATTATTTGAACAAGTAAATAAAACACAAAACAAGAAGTATTATTTTGTTTTGTTTTAAGTGACACTTAATCCTTATAAAAATAAACACTGGCCTCTCCAAATGGGACTAGGTAAATGTCTATGACTTAGACCTGCTCCCTTGGCCATATCCAAACAAAACGGGAAAACAAGCTTTACAAAGAAGCCAACATCCATAATAATCCCATAAAGAGTCCAAGTTTTAGGACTGCTTATGTTAAACTCATATGAAAATCAAGCAGACAACATGTAGCTGGAAAAAGAAAATTCTAAAAAGTAGACTGAGACCCATATTCCAGAAATATTGTGTTTTTATACATTTGTGTAAAGCTTGAAAAAGACTAAGAGTTCTTAATATTATCTGCGCAACTGTTTCATAGTGACACTCTCCTCACAGTATTGGTATGGTACCTAACGTCTTACAACCGGTTAATTGAATGTGTGACTTCCTCTCAATGGATGATGTCTTAGCAGAACTTTGGACAGTTTATGGATGCTCTTAGGCAATGAATCATGTTTAACCTTTTACATAATCTAGATTGTTAATCAGAGGGTTGACCATGTGCTATTTTGTTCATGATTCTTATTTGTTGTTTCCCTAATAAAAATAATGGTTGCATATTGGTCCTATAAGTATTCCCCAATACTTGCACTCAATAAATCAAGTATGGGAGTACAAAGGAATGATACAGTGTATACAGAGATTTAACACTGATGAAATACTTTACATTATACATTATTGCAACTGAAATTTTGTTTTTAACATAAACTGTGGCTTCCAGTTTAGTTTGCTATTTAAAATCATCCTAAGAAATTTACACTGGTGCTGTTGGGTCCACTTTAAACAAGCTATGGTTGTCTTACACAGAAAGTATGGTTCATGTGGAGTAGTGTAAATGTTCATTTCCCACTGTGGTGTGGACCAAACAAGTGAACTCTGGACTGCTTGAAAACCAGGTGAACAAGATGGCTAAAAGGGAAGGATCTGTCCTCTTGTGGTTCATGTCCTACCTCACAAGAAGATCCTTCAAAGTATCTTGGCGAAGGGGAGTGTGCAGATCACCTGTGCTGACAACAAGCGTGCCTCAGGGCTCGGTGTTTGGCCCTCTTCTCTTTTCACTACACACCTCCTCACTCGGTGCAGCCATTGGCTCTCATGGCTTCTCCTACCACTGCTATGCAGATGACACTCAACTTTTCCTTTCCTTTCCACCCGACAACACAACCGTCTCAATGAGAATATCAGAATGCCTTGCTGATATCTTCGCATGGATGAAGGATAGTCACATTCAGCTAAATCTGTCCAAGATCGAGCCTATTTTCTGTCCAGCCAGTCCTTCCTTACCTCTATCACACTTATGCCTGCGTCTTCTACCAGGAATCTTGATGTCATGGTAGATAGCCAGCTGACCTTTAAGGACCATGTTGCCTTGGTTGCCCAGCCTTGCCGATTTACTCTCTCCCACATCAGGAGAATCAGACCCTACCTGACAGAACACACAGGACAGCTCCTGGTCCAGGCTCGGGTCATTTCACTCTTTGACTATTGCCATTCTTACTGGCAGGGCTGCCTGCTTGCCCAGTAAAGCCTCTGTAGATGATTCAGAATGCAGCAGCACATCTGGTCTTCAACCAGCCCAAAAGAGCTCATTTTACTCTGCTGTAAATAGCTCTTCACTGGCTTCCAGTTGCAGCACCCATCAAATTCAAAACTCTGCTTCTGGCATACAAAACAATAACTTAAACGGCTCCTGTATGTCTACACTCCTTAATCCAGAGCTACACTCCCTCTTTACAGTTATGCTCTGCCAGTGAAAGACGCCTATCGCTCCCATTTCCATACTTAGCTTAACTCTTCTACTCGTCGGAATGAGTTAGAAAGATTTGACCAGCTCTTTGACACAACTCAGCACTGAATAAACTGCATGCACTTACACCCAAGATGATACTGTGGGGTGAAACCATGGTCTTGTCATCAAACAAAGGACTATTGTAGAGAGGGGGAATAAAAATCATAATAATAATAATAATAAAAAAAAAACACTACATGATAGCACCTGTGTCCAACTGCACTCACAGCAGTCTGACTACCACTTAATTATGATGTCCCACCCTGTTTGATTTCTTGCTTGTGTTGTTTTTACTCTCAGATGTAAGTTGCTTTGCAAAAAAAAACATCTGCTAATTGACCGTAGAATAGAATAGAGTAGAATAGATAGCAGTTTTTGGTCCTGCCCAATCACTGAGATAGATTTTCTTCTTCATCTTGCTTATTTTCTTTGTCATTAATTGTTTTAGGCAATAGCGCCCCAAACAAGTAGTTGTTGTAACTGTGTGATGTCCAGGTGGTGTTGTCTGCTTGAATAAAGTGCAGTGTGAAAGCAAACCATATCAACTGAAGGGGCATCATTCCTTGGCATCCCCCCTCCAATTAAATTAATCCTCACAGACTTTCCTGGTGTGATTGCACCTAAGGGTTCATTTATGCTCCCTTAACAACATCCATTTCAAACGTTGTCATATGTCCTCATACTTCCATGTGTCTTTTGTATTGTCATGGTTGTTAATTCCTCCACTATTGGGCAGTGAGCAGATGTCAGTTTAAGACACCAGTAATGCATCACTATAAAGTTGTTTACAACTGCCCAAAACACCCTAAACACATATAGTTTTTCTTCAAAAACTTGCCCAATTTTGACAGCTCTATGTCTTCATTCTTCATTCTTCTGCCTTTTTGTTCGCTTCCTGATCCTCTTCTTCTTTTCTGGTTTGTTTTTTTTTGCTTGTCTCTTATCAGCTTTTCTGCTAAGCACTCCTCCCGTGATTTCTGATGGTATTGCTCCATCTTCTGTACCAAGTGGCAAATAGCTAAGGTCCCTGAAAATGGACGGAATTACCTACGCAGAAGATGGACAAAACTGTCCATCTGTCCTGGGTCCTGGGTAACCATCTTCTGCATCAAACATAAATGGGCCTTGAGCCTTTGATGGATGCTGCTTTTTTATCCAATCCTGACACCCTCACTGATCACCAATTAGTCTTCTGTTTATGTAATTAATTCTCAGCACTTTTACCAAATGATCTGGTGGCATGGAATTTCATTCATTCATCAATTACATTTCTTTAGATTTGTTCAATTCAGTGATTTTTACTTAAGCTTGACATAGATCAAACAAAGATTTCTTTTTTTTATTATTTATTTTAAGCTCAGCCATTATGTAAATTGGGTTTGTTTTTTCAACATGCTTGCATGGTAACATTCTACAGCTAGTTTTACAAAGACCTTTTGACAAACCAAATGGATAAAACTTCAGTTTTGTTCCTGGGTTTCTAAAGTAGGTCATTGTTTACATAAATAATTCATACACTGAGATTTTCCCATGTTCTATGTTAGTTTTGTGGATTTCTGCAAAGCTTGTGTTGCAAAACCTGAGGGTGACTGCAACATAAAATATAAGCTCTGAATTTGCGTTTTTGGCATTAAATCAGATGCATTTATGTTACCACTTGAGTCCAGGAAGAAAAGGACTGCCCCCTATCTCTAACTGGGATATCCATGCACAAGAGGGTGCAACCAGACTGTCTGGATAGTGTCCAGCATCGACACGATGAGGTGCCATCTGACACTGTCCTTCTGGCTTCAGCAGAGCATGATCGCAGATTTGCACATGAGCAGTCCATGGTTCACGAGGAACACAGCCTGAGAGCAAGGAAACTGACAGAAAACATCAGCACTCAAGATTTTCCCAAACTTCACTTAACCATATGTTCTTTGTAAGATGTTGAAACCTGCTTCTGGCATTAATAAGAGAAAATTTGACTATACCACTTTATTTACCAACAGCAATAGTATCTTTAAAGAGAATGAGGCACGCTAAATTGATTTAACACAGCTTAGAAAATTATAAACAGTTCTCAATAAAAAGGCAACAAGCAAAAATCTTAGCTTGAATTCTCCACATTTTCAAATTTGGAAATGATTATAAAATAGCGACCAGTGCATTACCATCCATTCCACCCTCCCTTTGACTCATGAAAGAACTTTCCAAGCCTACATTGTGTGTAGCCTCCAGCAAATGAATGAAAATAATGAACAGGTCAAATGTGGGCTACTAGATTGCTACTTATGTGTCAAATCAATAATGAAAAACATACAGTGCATTTTTTTCTGACGTGGCATACTAGATTAAAAACTATATTCTGTGTGGTGACGCTGTATATGAGATAATAGCATGTTTTGTCTTGTGATAAATATTTCTGCAATAGAATTTCTGTGGAGTGAGGGTGAGGAAACATATCTGTGATAAGTAATAGTTGCATGGTTTCATATGAGAAGAGGCTACATCTCTCTACACTATGAGTTCTTGTAGTGTTTCTAACCCCACTTATATCCTTAAAATCCTCCAACACTGTATGCTGCCTGCAGCCAGATTAATATTCAGATTTTATGGACTTATGTCACCTCACTGGATTCTTATCTTTGGATCACTATACCTTTAGTAGGGGCAACAAAATGTGTCTGTGATGTGTAGTAATGAGTTCATGGTGACCTGTTTTGAGCCTTATGGCATTTTTAATGTCACAATGGCATTCTGTGACATTTTTATTACAGCCTCGCTACAGGTTTGCAGCGGCATTTGTTGGTGTATGTGACTTGTCCTTGTAAGATTACTAAGCCCTTTTCTCGTACAGTAACAGGGTCGCTGGTAGATTGAAATGTGCTTGTTAACTCTTCGCAAGTACAAGGGGACGTTTCGTGGTACATCCCTGCTCAAAAAAATCTCAAAACAGCATTTTTAAAGCTGCAGATGTGTGAATAGCACAGATTTATAACACAGATCTACCCTCTTAAATGGAAGCAGTCAGCAGTCCACACACAACATACAAAGACACACACATGCAGATACACACGGCCTACTCTGAGCATCTCCAGTCGTTTTATAGTCATTTGCCCAGTCAGGTGTGAATTGTGGCTATAAACCCATTTGTGAAGCCTGTATTATTGCATGTAACCCCGACACCCTCCACTGTTCTCTCTCTTCCTTTCCTCCAGGCTCCTCTAACTGTGAGACAGAAATGTGGAAATCCATTGCTTCAGAGGATAAACAGAAACTCAGACAAACTTGCTAAAATACAAAATCTAAGATATATAGATAGATAGGTCATGATGTGAAATGACAGTTTGTCGTGTATTTTTTTGTTGTTGTTTCAGTGTAGGCCAAAGGGGATTTACCATACAAATGTTGACCATGCCAGTATCTCCTCAAGAAAATGAAGAATAATATGAAATGTGTAAAATTGAAGAAGTTATCACCTCATGTGGAAGATGCAGACTTACAAAAATTTTGTGTTTCATCCATTTTCCTAATATTTTATTCTAATGAGCCACATTACTGGCTTAAATATGAACTTTTTGGTTTGTCTGCTATGATATTGATGCAATGATAATTAAGAGAAGTTTACAAGACAAAACGCATTTTGATATTTTCATTTGAATTGCGTTATGAATTATTTGACCAGAGGTATCTTTGGTATAGTATGCACGTTATTGTCATTTCCACTTTCTGATTGTCCATCAATCATATTTCTTCTGCTTATTGAGGACCAGCTGAGCAACATTCTGAACAAAGATCTTCTGACCTTCCTATCCCCAACTACCTCTGGAGGTATTCCCAAACCACACAAGTATGAGCATAGGTACTGATTCTGCTCAGAAGCCTCCTAATGCTGGTACATGTCCAAACATCTTCCATGAGAAACATCTGGAAGGATCCTGACATTATATCTGAACCACCTAACTAGCTTTTGTTTGATGGAGAGGAACAATGACTTCACTCTGGTAATTCCACGCCTCCAGAACAGACCCACAAAGGATCAGGAGTGGCTCAGCTAAATACCTGAAAGGTACATGTCTCAGAACTCAGAACAGCACAGAGACTTTGGTTCAAAGTTGCAAGTAGGCTATGGCAAAGACCATAATAACGCTTTAGCTGTTCATATTTCACTGCGGGAATGTGCCTGTTTATTTATTTACTTAACCTTTTTTCTTTCTTTTTTTTTTTTGTAATCTGGGCTCATATATTACATGTGCCAGTGGTGCTCTTGTGACAGCTAATTCATCCACGGTGGGAAGGTGAAGCAACTGACATTCATGTGGCATTTAATATTTTATTTTTATGCACCACTTAACTGCTCTGTTGTGCTCTAGTTTTCCGGATGGATTGGTTCTATATAAATGTCCCAAAAGTCAGGACTAGAGGGGCCATTTGATGTCAAAATGAGATTATTTTTTTCTAAAACAAAAATAAGATGATGGAATGTCACAGAATGGAGGTTAAAACTGTTGTGATTAGCGCTCTCTCCTCTTGCTGCTTGTTTTTTATTTATTTATTTTTTAACTGAGCGACTTGCTGATGAAGCTTTAGCGCAGAGATCAGGGTGGGGGGCGAGAGCGCGACAGACCGACGGACCGCCAGTCCGTCTATCCAGCTGCCCCTGCCTCTGCAGAAGAAGCGCGCAAGCACACACTCGCACGCTCGACACGCTTATGCACGCACGCGCGCCGAGGAGAGAGACCGAGAGGCTTTCAGAGCGGGTCCCATGCGTGGTTTTGCAAGCCTGCTGGCCGGAGCCTCTACTGTAGTTGTCAATGTGCATGTGCGTCTCTGTGTGCGTCCGGCGGCTGCTCGCCTGCCTTTTCCCTCCTCTGCGCTTCTCTCCTCCCGGGACAGGAATAACGGGATACGGGGAGCTGTAATCAAACCGAGGCAAGTTGAGCACCCACAGTGCGCGGGGCCAGCAGAGATTGCAGTGGAGAATCAGAAGCGTAGACGCACACACACACACAATGAAGATTGGATTACAACAACAGTGATTTTCTTCGCAGCTGCGCGCTTGTGAAGTCCAAAAACGGGGGATTTCATTCATCTTCTTTTTTTGTGTGTTGTTTTTTGGACACGGTGGGAATTATTCATTGCCAGAGATTTTGTGATTTTTTTCTTCTCTTGTGCAGTGTTTGTGAGTGATCACCATCAGAGGCTGCATGATTTTTCAAAGGAGAGAGTGGACTGTTGCAATGTCATCTCACACCACTATTTTGGAGCTCTGTGGAAGGGAGATGCTGTAAGTACTTTAATTTCTCCCTGAGTATGTGAGTAATTTTCTTTTTGACGATCAGTTTCTCTGTTGATCAGCGGGCGCCGTACAAGCGTCCCTTATCCAAAGTGCGGCACCCCACCACACAGAGCACAGCTGCCCGTAAAATAAGATCAAGTTGGATTTAAACGGTGGATGGCAGGCAGCATAAGACGCCTAGAAAAAGATGACATTTAAGCCCTCAGCTCTCACATTAAGAGCTAATTTCCTTTTAATTCATAATGTTGGCGCAGAGGCGGGAGCGCAGACAGACACAGGCATCTACACACTTCTGCTAATACATGGAAATATAAATGCATCTTTAAAAGAAATTCTGTATTTTATCATGTCTGCTTTCATAGTTACTTTTGCATCCATCATCTTTGGAGACACCTGTGCTTACATTAACTGAGAGGCTAAATAAAAGGGTTAAAAGGGTGGATGCCTGTTTTTTAGTGCTTTTTGTTCTAAGGCTGCAGATCACATTGCGGGGGTTTTGACACAACTTCCAGCAGCTCCTCTCCATCCC
The DNA here is from genome assembly GCF_017639745.1 of Melanotaenia boesemani. NCBI lineage: Eukaryota > Metazoa > Chordata > Actinopteri > Atheriniformes > Melanotaeniidae > Melanotaenia > Melanotaenia boesemani. The sequence goes on along the minus strand of NC_055683.1, from coordinate 19,499,247 downwards.
AAATGTAGACATACAATCACTTTAAAATCACAAAGCTCTCCAAGAACGAGTTGTAATTCTTTGAAGGAGTGATGCTGCGACTTTTCTTTGCTGATTCATGACAGAAAGTGATAAGAAAGCCCCTAAAAAGAAAGAAAAAACAAACTGTGAATGGAAAGTCTTGGCCATGAGTGGAGGAGGCAGGCTTACTTTGTGCCAGTGGGGGTCGCACTTGTATTGTCTTGGCTTCATTGAACCTAATGTGGAGATCCAAATAAATTTACATCCACCCTCCCTCCACCTCCTCCTCTTTCTTGTTCTAGAGATTCAGTCACGTTGTTGAAGCACAGTACTACCGTCACAGAAAAACTCTCCCTCTCTTTTCTCTCTTTATCCAAAAGAAGGCGTCAACTACTGCCAATAGAAAGCCAGTCGATGTATTAATGATGGCAAAAAACAAAAAAAGAAAAAAAAAACGTGACTTCTCATGTTCATTCAGGTCCTACAAACCATTCCGTGCTGCAGTTTCCCTGCATATGTCTGTATGACAACAATGAAATGTGTGTATTTGCTTTTAAATTTTACCCAAAGAAACACAAAAAACAATTTGAAATTAGAACTCAAATTTTCATTTATTATTACAATCTCCAGTTTTACAGATTGGCACAGTGCTGGCAAGCAAGAAGGGTGTGGAAACAAACTGGGCAAATGAGAAGGCTGAGATTTTTAGTGTGATCTAGATAAAGATAGGTGCGATTGATTTTTAATGTGGCCTCATTTGCATAAAGATGGGAACAGAAAAAGCAGGACACACTGTTAAAGAAATTTAATCAGAGGAAATCTCAGAAAACAGCAGGGGGTTCAAATTCAAGCTCAGAACAAGCATAGGAACAGATTGCTCCTGCAAAGCATCATAGAGCTATAGATTAGCTGTTCACTGCCAAATAGAACCTGAATTTACCTCTGAGTCTGGCCTTCTGATATACCTTTAGGACAAAGATTTCTTTCCTGGTGGACGAAGACAGGAGCACCACATGACTCAGATCCTTGTATTTTGCCTCAAAGCAAGATGCTGCCCTACTTTATTAATAGGTTCTAGTGATGTTTTTTTTTTCATGCAACAGCAATAAAGCAAAACTTAGATCAAAACTGAGAAGAAAAGTCTTAATATGAATTCCCTGTTTAGTATTAAAAACAAAACGCTTGATGCAGTTCCAGAATATAAACATGGGCAAGTCTCCTTAAAAGTTCACAAAATGTCGTACAAAAAGTTATGCGTAATATTTTGTGCATTTGCTACGTAATTCCAGCAACACGAGAGATCAGTGCACCTGCACATTCGTTCATCCTGACGATGGCCCTATACGGCATTCTTTTGCCTATCCTGGGGCGTCCCCATGCCGGCTGAGAAATGTAGTCCCTCTGAGTGGCAAAGTTGCAAAATTGCAACAAGCACCAGGCCATATCTCCAGAAAGAGAGCTTAAATCTGTCACCACTTTCCAATGCTAGATGGCAGACACAGGAATCTTCAATAGGCGAGGAGAGGGGACGGTGGAGTCGGGGGTCTTTTTAAAGTTAAGGCATAAAATGAAAATTAAGGTTTGATGAGACAACTAAGTATTTTGGAAGCTAAGAGTCGATAAATTGTAAACCCACAGATAGATAGATAGATAGATAGATAGATAGATAGATAGATAGATAGATAGATAGATAGATAGATAGATAGATAGATAGATAGATAGATAAAGTCATTGTTCATAGTGAAAGTTATGGAATATGGCTTCCAACCTGTGAAGCCACACTACAAAATTAAGTGAGTAATTTTACTGCCACCATAAATTTCGGTTCATATTCAGCATTTCTTCTCATTTTCAGTGTGCCTTAAAAACTTTTAAAACTCTGGTGCCCAAAGGGTTAAAAATATTTTTTCTACATTTTCTGCCTTTTTTGTAATTTCAGAACCATAAAAGTCCTGTAGTCAACTCTACAGGGCATGACCATTGATTTATCATTGCCCAGATGGACTGAGGGTTTTGTAGGATATGTTTGGATATCCGTGCATTATTTTTTCGTGAAATATCATACACACTATTTGTGAGAGGAGCCTGAATCTGTTTGTGGGTTTATGCTAGACATCAGGTGCAGGGAGAGGCACACTGATGCAACACTGTTTGCGTCTTTTATATGAAAGAAGAAAGCAACTTCACCATTTTCCTCACCATTCCCTCTTGTGCTCTCTCTCTCTCTCTCTCTCTCTCTCTCTCTCTCTCTCTCTCTCTCTCTCTCTCTCTCGCTCTCTCTCTCTCTCTGGCTCTCTCTCTCTCTCTCTCTCTCACACACACACACACACACACACACACTCACAGTGGGTTTGTAGCAAGGTAAAGAGGTATGTGCAGTGGGCAGACAACATGCTGAAGCCTGAGTGGTAACAGACGATTACTTCCACTGGGCTTCTCATGGGCGCTCATGCACATGTCAGGGCGGATGGAGCAGATGGCTTGGGCCTGTGAGAGAGCCTGAATGAGGGAATGGTTGGGAGAAAATTCAGTGACAGAGGAGAAGAATGTCAGGTGTATGGGGAATAGTTTGTGTATTTCATGGGTAACTTAATGGAGCACCCGAGCAAAGTGAAGTCATCTTTGAAGTAAAGGGTTAACATCAAAAGCTAAACATTGAGTTGTGTTCCAACTTTAAGCTCTGGGTAGTGGTTTAGCTCTATTAGAAATATGTTACATGCTATAATAAACAAGCACCAGGTGATATTGGGGGCTTTAATTCAGATTTTGAAATAATTTTGGTTGGCTAAGAAAAATGAAGCTCACCGGTCAGCTTGATAACTTGAGAACTGACTTCCATGCTTCTGAGTTAGAAAAGTATGAATGACTATAATCTTTTGGCCCTCAGGTGGCATCAGGTTAAAAACAGTTGGGATTCAGTAGTGAAAACCATAGAACACCGCTAAAAAAATCTGGCCATGGAACCACAAAATCCACTAATTCAAAATTTAAACTGCCAAGGAAAATTGGGGGGGAAAAGGTAACAAGCTCTTAAAAAGCTGCTTCATTCCCTGGACCCAAGCTCATTTTAGATGGATTTAGGCAAAGAAAACTGTCCTGTGATCTGACTAAATTTTATTTAATTTTTTTTTCTTCTGGTAATCATCTGTCCCTCAGGCTAAAGATGTGAAGAATCATCAAGTTTATCAAGGTTCAGTTCAAAAGCCAGCATCCACAGTGATGAGTTACATTAGTGCACATAGCATGTGCTTGCACATATGGGATTCAATAATAATGCCTAACATATTAGACAGGGTTTGGGGGAAAAAAACAACAAAAAAACAAACATGTTTCCCAGTTGCACAATGCCAAACTGCAGTATGTGGTTAACAACTGGGTGCTCAACTGGTCTGCCTGCAGTCCGCACCTGGAACCCAATGAAAACATTTTTGCACTTAAACACAAAGATTTATCAAAATAAATCCTGAAATGAAGGAGAAGAAATGGTCTTGATAAAATCAAGAAAACAGCTAACTTTTAAAACTATAGTATATAAAAAAAACAAACAAAAAAAAAAAAAAACAGACAAGACACTGTTAAACAAGTTTCTGTTCCAACTATTTTCCTGAACTCAGTTAAAATTTGCATGGAATTGCCTCATGTTTTTTTTGTATTATTTAAATTTTAACAGGAATTGTAAAATACTTAATGAAAAAATTAGTAAAAAATAGGCTTTAGTAAAGATACACTACAGGCTCAATATTAAGTCATTAGGTTTTGCAGTTGTAAATTAATGTTTGCAAATAATTTCAGAGTTTGCACCTGTAAATCAAGCTTGTCACCCTGTAAAACAATCTGCTTGAAAAATTCAAGTTTTCAAATGTGCAGAAAATGATTTGCATGGTTGTAAAAAAGATTTGTAATTTGTGGAAAAAAAAATAAAGTTCTTTTGCGAAAACCCTTTTCACAGATGCAAAGCACAAAACTGTGTGTGAGACTCTAAAGTTGTGGTTGCAAAATTTGATCATATCTTTGCACATTTTATCTGATTGGATGGTGACAAATCAAACTATCCAATCAGAGAGCAGACAGCTCTCTGACTGGACCAGATGCAAACATTTTCTTACAACTGCAAAATCTTTATGACTTAATATTCAGCCCATAATGTTTATTTAAGCCAGTGCTGCTTTCAGTAAACATTATGAAGCTTTTGAAAAACAGAGAAAAATTGTCATGTTTTCAGAAAAGGAAACAAAAACTTTAATTTAGAAAAAAAGAATTATAACCTTGCATTTCCCCTGTTCCATATGTTTTAAATGCTCACCCACCAAAACTGAGAAAACAACCAAATGGCCCACAGCTGTCTTTATATTTGAAAAGGTTTCCAATCTCTGCATGTCGTTACTCCATTTGCAATGGCAAGCAAACGCATAACTTCAGCAGCACATTTTTATTCATACAGGTCATTTTACTTGATGCTCCTCAAGTGTAGAATCTCATTATAGGTTGAAACTTCTAAAATAGCAAAGAAAGAAAGTATACAAAGTTCGAGAATCAAATTGGCTGAGATATATGTGTATTAGGTGGGTGGGAATGGTGGCCAAGAGGCCCCTGAATTTGACAAACAAATTATTTTAGAATTTAATTATCTTTAAATTAGTCTATGCATATATAGCTTACATGCATGGTATGAAAAATGCAGATTGAGAAGAAGAGAAAAACAAAGAAGAAATAAAGAAATGAGTGGTGGAAAAACTTGAGATGTCAAATGCCAAAAAAGGACACCGGCAGGAGTCAAATAAATAAGAGAAAAAGACAAACAAAAGGTAACAGAAGGAGTTGAGGATGTTTTTTTTTAATGAAAAGGGATTTGGAGGGCATCATGATTTTAAAAAAACCTTGCAAGAGGACTATAGAGGAGTGAATTTCAAACAATAAGATAAATATCTTATGCAAACATTTATCTTCAGTCGTTGCAGCACAGAAGAAAATGGTTGAAAGATTGAAGAATGAAAGCAGTTTGAAGGATGAAAGGAATGATGGACAGATAAGTGAATAGATGGCTGGGTGATGAATGAATGTAGAGTAATGGTGGAGCCAGTGCGGGCAGAGGAAGACAAAAAAATGGCAATATCAAGAATGTGCAAACCAAAGAGTATACATAATACACACACACACACACACATGCACGTCCTCTGGGCAGTGGCACAGTAAAACATACACTTATCCTCACAATCATCCATTCTGACCCCAACTCTGTAAATTAATCATCTCCATAAAGTTTTTTTTGCAGTATGTTGATTTAATTTTAATGCAATTTGGGAAGAAAGCAGGAAGAACAAATTTAACTGCAGAGGTAAAAGCAATCATTTTAATTATCATGTAAAGATAATGCAGCTGAATTATTGATGCATGTTAGGCTTAGTTGTGCGTGAAACAGGAACGTGGGCTTCATGACGGTGAAACAGAGCGTGAATTTGTGCCAATCGTGTAGCAAGAGATTTTTCATTGCTACAATAACACTCAGAGACAAAGATGAATCAACTCCATAAAGTGTTTCTTATTGACTAATGCTTGTAAACTATCTGTCAAAGACCTGATATTCACATGTACACACACAGAGGCTATTTCCTGTGCACTCACAGTTTAGCAGGAAATTTTAGTCTATTGTGTGTGTGCATATGTGAAAAGTTGCCAGTAGTATGGATGTGTCTGCCAAACATCATTTACTATTGTGGTGCCAGGGAACGGTAGCCTTGGTGTGACGACAAACTGCCCAATAAGCTTTGGCTGGGTACACTCTCTCTCTCTCTCTTTTCCTTTGTATTTCTCCCCCTGATATAATACTCCCCCTCCCCGCCTTGCTTTTATTTCCTCTCTGTTTATTTTTCTCTACTTTTCTCCAGTCCCTAAAATATCCCTGCAGTGCTGCAGAGTTGAGACAAGGAAAAAAAAAACAAAACAAAAAAAAACATGTGCATACAACACATTGGAGCTGAAAGATAATCTCATCAACAATGGGCTCACACATTACTATAAATACACCAAATGAATACTAGTTTGACCCTTTCAAACAGCTGGTTTTGCCAACCCAGCAAAAGCTTTGTGTGCATTTTTTTAAAGCATCATGAAGGGCTCTGGTAGCTTTCAATCATTCTCAATTTATGCAACAGTAAAACATAAGAAAATGCTATCTGAGTTTTTATATGTGCAGGATGTGTTCAGCAAATATGGAAGGATCCATCTGATTGCACATGCTAAGCACCCATGTGATAAAACATGTCCAAACCATGTGGGCTTTATATTTTGTCTGCAACCTCTCACCCTGCAGTGTTTGATGGGCCCATTGATGCTCTGATAGTAAAGTGTAATCCATGGATGGGCCACATCATAACTATAAAACCACTGAGGTGAAGTGAGTAAGACTGATTACACTGCAATGTTTAGCTGGGAAACATCGGGTCATGGTCTTAATCTGGTTATTTCTTTGACCTGAACCACATTGTTTCAGACCCAGAACACCCATCAACAGCTAGCACTCTTTGAAAATGGCTTCCTCCAGTATCGATGTTTGCCATTAGATGTAAAAAATCTCCTTAAAAATGTCTTATAAAACAGAAAGAAAGAGCTGAGCCAACCACAATGCATCAGGCCAGTGAAGATCTTCTGAGGACCCACTGTGCAACAACCAGGACCTAAAAGATACAGCATTGATCTACTGCCCAACACCTCAGGGCATCATCACAGATCCAGTGTCAATATTTTGCAGAGGTTTCTTCATAGTCTGGCTAATAAGTGGTCCATAATGCATGGAACAGTCATCAAGATGAAGGGCTTGATAACTGATTCTCTTAACAGAAATAACATTGTGCTACTGGTTGTGCCATACGGGTCAGATTTATTGCCTTGATAATGTTTGGCTAGTTATTGAGTTGGATAGCTGGATCTCTGGTTGGGTAACCAACAATATTACAGACTGTTTATACTCTGTAATACAACCACCTCCTAATAACTCAGGAGATGCAGCATGTGTTCAATTGGGTCTTTTATTCCAACAATGCCTCTCGTACAGAAGTTCTTAAACAGTGAAAGACCCCTCTGGTGGAAAACTGCTCTTAGCCACTAGACCCACCTAAGGACCCTTCCCAGCTGGTGGCCTAAGTGCCTGACTTAAAATGTGACTAACAAACGTCCTCTTAACAACTTGAACCTAAAATCATAACAGTCTCTATGTGAGCTGAAAAAACATGAAAGTTAAGAAGGATAGAGATGATCTGTTTGACATGATGATGTCGTTAATGCCTGCTATTCAAATAAATGCCAGGTCTTTACAATTAAATTATTTCACAAGTTGTCAGTGCAAGCCTCCATGTAATCTCACAGCTTTTTAGAAGAGGAATATGATGACTTCTTGACAGAGACACTAAGAATCCATTAGGCATTAGAGCTTTCTGCAGTGAATGGACTGAGATTTGGATGATTCATCCTTCAGTCTAACAGTGTTTGTGTGGTTGGGCTGGGGGGACAAGCAGTCCTCTGCTTATTTTAAAAAACACAGGATGACATAGTGAGCACACATGCATTATTCAGCTCACATACAGCTTCCCACTGCAGTCTCAAATTTATTACAAAATCACAAGGAATGACAAATCCTAGTCTACAGAAAATAATACAAAATCATCATTTTTTTAAAAAAAATGCAGTGCCAACATTTTTTTCTCTCTTTCTTTGTCCGTCTCTGTGCGTGCAGGGTTGAACAATCCTTCAATAATTTTATATATATATATATATATATATATATATATATATATATATATATATATATATATATATATATATATATATATATATTTAAATATAACGTTACATCTGGATTGAAATGCTTTGTAAATCAGTTTTATGAGCTTGTGTTCTCAGCAGTTAAACATGTGCTGCCTCCAACAGTGTCATGGTAAATGATGTTCGTGTGAATCAATCATGCGCCAATGAGCTTTGCACCAACGCAAAACATACAGTTCTGTCAGTAAACCCACAACTCGTCAACAGTACACATGGACACATTATGTGACCATATGTTTCATGCCCTTATAATTTTGCTCACGCTCTGCTGTTCAGCACACCTGCTCATATATCTTATGATGATGTTTCATGCTCTCTGAACACCAGGTTTTCAAGGAGGCCAGCGAGTGTTAGCTCCTTGGGGAGATCAGTTGTTGAGATGGTGATGTCATTTTGCTTTTTCTGTTGAGCAACCATCACACCTTTAAATACTCACACTTACCGTCCTCCATTAACCTGGACACATTTGTGCACATTCACTTCAGTGTCAGAACTCCACCTCCATGCCTCTGTCCCCCAGCTAAATCTGGCATTCCATACTTCATGGCACCCACTGGTTTATATTTTCTGCTCAGCCTCCATGTCTCCTACAGAATGTACATCTGAGATCCAAAATGATCTTTCTGAGTTTATGCCACAGTGGTGTCACAACTCGGAGCATTTCATCACTTCAACCAGTTTTCATTCCTGGGGCATTAAATCGTGCCACACATAGTATTTTTTGGCAGTCATCCTGAGACACACTGGCCACATTTCACTTTATAAATGACATGAAATACTCACAAAAGGCAATTAATCAGGGGCTGTTTATGAACCCCAGGTTTAACACCTATCTGAGACTGCTGTTTCTGTACTCGGTTCCATGGTAAACAACAGTTAAAAATCCTTGTCAGTACTTTTCCAAAAACATTTGTAAAAGCCTCTATTGCATATCAACAACAACAACACAAATTCCTCAACTTGTAGTCTAAATTTGGGTCTAAAAGTAAAAGTTTTCTAAGGTATGAAGGCTTAACAGAAGGCCATGACTCAATGTTCATATTTAGTCAAATTTCCCCTGTGACTGGCAAATTTGACTCACGTTGAACTTGAAGCAATAGCTAGAGATGTCATACCAAACCAGACAATTATGTTTTTACATTGATACTCACCTGCTGTCTTTATGTTGCCTAAAAGTATCTTAATTTGAAAATATAGCCCGCACACTTCCATTTCACTTTTTCAAATTAAATTAATCAAAACATAATTACTAGATATTAAGGCCTCAGATCAAATATGAATTATTTGAATTATCTGAATTATTTTTATATTCACTACTGCTTGAGCTAAAGGTGACCAAAACTTAGCTGGAGATGTTCAGGCCTAAATAAAGATTAAGGGATCATTTAGGCTCCCTTTACATATGTAAATAGGTATGTCTGTGTTAAACTGTGTTAAATGTCACTATTTTGCATTATAAAGTAATGGTGTTAGGAAATTTATACACTAGAAGACACTGAAGAGTCCAGAGTTCACTTCTGATTTCTGACATAAATTTCAGTAGCGATATACATACAGAAACATGGAGACGGTGGCGGAGATCATGCACGTTCTCAGAAAGAGACGTACAAAGAGACAGTGTTGTAGATGGTGGTGGTCTGTGCGGCAATTAAATACATTGCTTTCTTCTTATTTATTCCTTTTACTGGTCACATCTGAGCTACACTGTTCAATACACCAAAAAAGTTCAAAACAAAAATTTGTCTTGTAAATACGTAATATGTGAAGCATTAGAGTTAATGAGTTAAAAAAAAAAAGGTTATTCCATGGTAGGACAGTGGCACCCACATACACGTTAAGATTTAATGAATTCATTCTGACACTACTGAATACACGAGAGTTGGGTTAGTGTCTTGAGTTTAAATGTTCAATACATTTCTTGTTTTCTGTTTGAAAGCTGTGAGGTATTTAACCTGGAAATGCTAATTATACACAGTAACTTGTTAATAATACCAAGCTATGCTAGTAGCTTTGTGAGGTTTGACACAGTCACAGTAGTAACATTAGCATGCTAACATGGTATCAATTACAATGCTAACTTATCAATATTTAACAGATTAGTATTAGCACTTCCAGCAGGACTTAGCACAAAATAATATATATTTGAGAAAAACTAAAAGACCAATATTACTCTTTTACCAACAATGCTGGCATGGCTAAAAGAGTGAAGTGGGCTTCCTTGCTCAGCATATAGGACATGAGCTTAAACTAATGGAATAACTGGCAGAAGGTTTAATAGAACCACATTTCACCATGTTTGTCATCTGTCACTTATAAAAACCCCCTTTATAGCCTACTTTACATTGTACGTCAATCTTTACTGAAGGCTGAGAGTGAATATATCACTGTGTAAATGTCTGCTCGCCTCTTCTAAACACCACAGCTTTTTTCCTGAATCATCTCATTCCAGCAGTCGTGACCATAAAATGTGTACTTGTTAGTCATCTCTTCTTTTACACTCCCTTCTGCAACTTCCTCCCAAGGCCATCGCCCTCCCCACAAGGTTTATGTGTTTAATAAACTTACTGAGAGGATACTGAATTTGAAAAAATGTTACTTAGCGTGTAGGCTAAAAGAACTAGGCATTAACAATTTATCTTCTCTGCTTCTTCTCTTCATCATCTTTCCACATTTCTATGCCCGATCTTACTTACATTTTGATCTGTCTTCATCTGTTCTGTTTCCCATCATCCTTTTTCCATGCAGGGGATGAAGTGGTTTGGCAGTATGTCCCTCAGCAGCAAAAGGAGTAAGAGGAGGAGTAGAAGGAGCGGCAGTATTAGCAGTGGAGGTAATAGTGTGCTGCTCTTTTTGACCCTCCTGGTGGCGGTGACCTTGATGGCCGACCCTACAACGGCTCAAAAGCAGCGAACAGGTGGTGGTTCGGAAAAAGTGCCGGTCCTGAACATTGCAGTGATCCTGGGACGCACTCGGTACATCTCAGACCGGGACATCCGAGCTCTGTGGAGCAAAGACGATCCGATCGACGTCAACGTGGTCACACTGCTAGTCAACGAGACTGACCCAAAAAGCATCATCACCCACATGTGCGACCTGATGTCAGGGACCAAGATCCATGGCGTGGTGTTCGGGGATGGCACTGACCAAGAGGCCATCGCCCAGATTTTGGATTTTATTTCCTCGCAGACACTCATACCCATCCTGGGCATTCATGGAGGGTCATCAATGATCATGGCTGACAAGGTATGGAAGTTATAAGACGCATACATGTGGGAATGAACAGTAAGTGAAAAGATGACTGAATGCAAAGTCAAAGAGATGTAAGTTATGCAAAGCAAGGTGGGCTATGTTTAAATGGATTTATGAATGAATGAATGAATGAATGAATGAATGAATGAATGAATGAATGAATGAATGAATGGATGTTTTGGAGTGATTTGCCTATTCATCTGGCTTTACATATTGGACATGGGCAGCTTGTAAACTCTTGTCAACTGAAGAAAAGTCCTGGCTGTTGACTGCGCCTTAAAAACATGAATTTACTTGAGAAGTTAAAGAGAGGACCCAGGCAGGTGTTGGCAAACAGACATGAAGCAGAGGAGGAAGATTAGGAAGGAGAATGAGGTAAGTATCTGCGGAAATGTTTTGGAGTCTTAAGAAGAATTAGAAAAAATAGGTGAAGAACAGAATGAGTAGAATAAGATGTGTTGTGACTAAAGAGAACAAGAAAGAGGACAGAGAGAAGGATTCATGAGAGGAATGGATGTTGTCTGGCCAACACTGACTGCATGGTCCAATGGGCTGTAATATTGGAAATCTCCATCCATTGTGCAAAATTCCGCCAGACAAGGTGCACAAGGCTTGATTGGCTCTCTCATTTGAATAAACGAAGCTTCCTAGCCTGCCAATCACTTTGAACTTGAATGGGAATAAATGAGAAGCACATGATTGTGTGGATTCATGTGTCAGCAATGAGCTCCTTCAATTCATCTTATGCACAAAGGAGCTATACTTAAATGTGTTATTTGCCCAGATCAAAGAGGGCTTACTAGCAGTGACGGCTGCATTAAGGAAAAATTGTACTTAAGTAAAAGTATTCTCATTTGAAAGAAATTTGTGTAAGAGGTACTGAGATCAAAGTGAAAAGTAGGTCAGTTAATGTAAGGAAGTATAATGTAATTTTATAGAACCCCTTCAGGGTACAAAATAATACATTAACATATAAGCGTAGCCTCTACTAGAGTAGAATATCATCTCAGTCCAACAACATCACCAAGGCTATATTTGTAGACAGTTTAGCCAGAAAAGAATACGTACAGGTACCCATATGTGTCAATGTTAAGCTATACAAATCAAAGATTGTGTAGAATGAATTCATGTTGACATTGCAACAGAAAAAGGTTTTTCTGCAGCTGAAAAAAACAGAAATATGTAGACGACATAAACTTTACAGCCTTGCACACATAATACAGAAACAAGATGTGTGGGAAATACAAAAGCACTGCTTTTTCTCAGTTTAAATCGTTCTGGAGCATTTGTTGTACTAGTCTCAAACTTCTATCCTCAGCTGGGGTATGACTGTATCCCTTGGTGCCTCTGATACTTGAACATATTGTACATTTGGACACAGTTGGAACATGTGTGACTTTTTTGCAGCTGGGATTGACTGATAGTGACACCTATCTTGAGGCTGAGCTCTGAGCAGACTGTCTTTTTGCCACTTCTCACATTTTTTAGTGCCTTGCTCGTGGAATTTAAACAAACACCTGTGTTGCAAAATGTCAAAATTCATTATTTACTTTTACAGAAAGCAGTGAAAAAAAAAGCCTTTTTTTCTTTTTTTTTTGACTGCGTTAAGCATAAATAAATTTTACCAGAAAGTGTCTGAGGCAGACAAGTGTTAAATCTGCTACATGCAATGTTTTGCAGTATTAATATGTCAGTGTCAGTCCAATTATTATAAATTACATTGCTGTAATTGCTGTGAACAAATTAACCAATTATGACTTGTTGTTAGGGCTAATGTTCCCAACATTGCCACCACACTTCTGCTAATGCTCCCTCCTGCAATTTATAGCCTCAAGTGGCTTTGTCCTGTCACTTACCTGATGATGGATTGTTTCCATAAACCTCCCTATCTTCCAAGATCCTCTAGTTTACTGAAAATCCAACTCTGTAGCTCCAGTTACATTAGAAGAATTACATTCTGCTTTTTTATATAATGACAAGTAGTCCTGCAGATATCCCACAAATCCTGGAGCTCTGCTTCACAGTAAATCATGTTGAGGCTGATTTGGACTTTTGGAGATTTATCTTGTTTCTTTGAAGTAAATATACAAATATTTTAAAGTTACTGTGGTAATGGCGTATTGATCTTATAGTGGCATATGTAATGCATTTCTATTAGAGTGTGGAAGAGGGAAGGAAAGAAGGAGAAAAGTAGGAGTGAAGAGGGCAGAGGAGAAAGGAGATGGCGGACGTTAGAATAGAGGAGGCGGAGAGGGGCAGCAGAGAGATGAAGGGGTGAAGGATTATCCCTCATCTTGACCAGAGGGGATGACTAGTGGAAGGGGATTACTGAATGTACTGATTGGCACCTGTTTCTGTCCAGCTATTTCAGGAGTGGTTTTTCAACCATCTTCTGAAGACATTAAACTGACCTACCCTTATTTCTGGAGCACTACACACACCTGAACTGTAACTACTTCCTGCCTAACCTTGACCAGAAAGTAAAATTAACCTTACACAAACTTTAACAGATATTAAATTAAAATCATTCGGTTTATGGGAATTTTCTTTTTGTCTTTAAAAGGAAGGAGGTCCCCCACAATATTTGCCACACACACACACAGCAGCGAGTCAGCTCCATGACAGCAGGACTGTTTACACTCCAGGATCATATGAGTGAAAATAATCCACTTCAAAGTGCTCAGTCCACCTTTTCCTCTTTGTTTGCCCAATCAAAACACAGCTAGATCAATGAAAAGTTCAAAACAGTAATTTCTCACAATTCTTAAACTCATAAAAGGACTTTATTAAAAGAAATGGAAATAATTGATTAAAAAAACAAAAAACAAGACAAAAAAGAAACAAACAAACAACAAAAATATGATTCACGTAAAAACACTTCAGTATATAAGATACTGCGTAATCTCATTCTTTCCTCATTAAGGAAGTTTGTTAAAAGCAATATTAATTTTGACAGTTCAGAAAGGGTTATGAGAGAATCTGCCAGAGCTGATGTTGCAACACTACATTGGCAAACCACATAGGAAGATCTTGTAGATTGTTCGTCATGCATCGGCTGAACAGAACTTTCTTTTTGTGGGGCTGCGAGAAGTATTGTGTGATTGGTCGGACATTTGAACAGACTGAGGTAGGGAGAAAGTACGAAAATGAATTCAACATGTGGTAAAATGACACACACACCACTGCATGCACAACGGACAGAAAAAGTTTCTCATTAAGCATGAAATAACTGGGTCACTTGTTTTTTGAGCATAAACACACAGACTGCCAAATAAAGGTGTATGGGGAATAGTTTGTATAAATATTGTGTTCTTTATTTCATCGATGTTGTTTTATTTATTTTACCCACTGTATAATTTCCCATTTTCTTTAACCACTTTTTGGGGACAATGGATGGAATTTAGCTTTGGACTACAGATTAATACATTAATATTTTACTAAATGTTCATTAACTTACGTTGTCCCCCCACATAAAAAAAATTGATTGATTGATTTATTGATTGGTATTTTAACAACTGTAACCCAGAGACTCAACTAAATTATTTGTTCACAGCAGTTAAAACACTACTGTCAGTACAAGGCAAAACTAGCCACCATAAAAATCCAAATAATTAAACAAACACTTAAACAATGGAGTAATAATATATTTAACACTTCAATGAAAATGACTTATTTATTTATCAGCCTTTATGTCCATGCGTGTTTTGTTCTGCAGGAAGTTTTCACCTATTTAAACCACTCAACTTGGAAATTAGCCACAGAAGTAGTTAGCATGACTCTCAACCAATATAAGACCAAAAAAAAAAAAAAATTAAAATAAAAATAAAAAAAAAACATTCTGTCATGGCGACCCAGTCTGCCAGTTCACTCACATTTAGATATTTACAGTGAAGCAGCCAATTCTGAACCTGCAATATTTTAAATTTCCCCTGAACTAGCTTAAAAGTGGCTATGCTAATGAGGTCATGAAAGCCGCAATGGAAGAAGATGCACTCTGATGAAATATTAAAATGAAGTTAGACTGTTGAGTTGTTTTTGTACTGAATTTTCCCGACTACAGAAATTGAACTGATTGCTTATTTATTTCTTCAAAAGAGGCATCTCATGATTTTAGCTGTTTATCCCTCCCTCACAGCCTCAGCAAGTCTCATAGAGGAATTATCAGTGGCATAGTGACACCTGCCAAAGCACATCTGAGCCAAAACACATGTAATAAGAATAAGGTATGCTTAATTTTTTTGACGTTGACCTTTTTTTTTCCTGTTAAATTTCAAAGACGATAATGCCTCAATTTCTTGCTGCAGAGTGCCCTTTGTGTATTATCAAGGTTAAGATATAAAGATACAAATTGTCATTGCTTTACACACTGAATGTAAATTATTTTTTTAATCCCCCTCAAGCTTTAAAACCTGTAACAATAACAGCCAATTAGCTGGTTTATTGAATGCATTTAATATTCAATTCAAGCAAGAGTTTTGGTGAAGACCACAGACAGAATTTATTCCTTTACATGTCAATTACTGATTGAAGAATGTATTATATAATCAAAGGTTCTGTGTTGTTCAGATGTTCACAATTAGTGGGGTAATACATGGCAATGGGTTAAGTATTTTACATATATCCACCTCACAAAAGCAAAATTTGTGTTTTCATCCCAAACAAGGATTTTAAGTATTCCTCTGGGTCCTCTGATGCATCCTCTCCTCTCAACATTTTCCTAAAGTTCTTTTTCCCTCCTTTAAGATTTATATAACTCCTCTGTGGGTGAACATTTATACGGTTACCCTGTGAGGTTGTGTAGTCTTGTTGCTCCTGGTTCCATGCAAAATTTCACTAATCCTCATGTGAAATATGAGGAGAAGCTCGCCTCCAATGATTATACCTTGTAAGACCTTCAGTGTGTTTGTCTATTCTCGATTACGCCATCTTACTTGTGTGTGCACGGACTTGTGTGAAATTTTCCCTGCGTATGTATGCTTTAGTTTCTTCGGATGCACTTAACTTGGCGTGGGCATGTGCGTGCATTTCTTTGCATGTCACTTGGAGGCTAAATGTCTTGGTGCTGATGACTTCCAGTCAAAACCATTTCCATGTCAACCTCTAGAGAACATTATTTGTGAGCTTCCCCAAGTGTATGCACCTCATATTATCACTCTTTTCTTTCTGTATTTCTCTTTCCTCTTTGTGTTGTCCCTCCATCCTACCCTGTCTCTCATTTCTGCTTGTTAATTAGATAAATGTTACTGTATCTCCCTGTGTTTGCCCCTCCCATACATCTCTCAGCATTTGTTGAATAATGCACACTTGCCTGTATTGAAAAAAAATCCATTATTGATTAAGGACAGCATTCTTTCCTTTCTGCAGTCTTAGCAGTTCAGCTTAGAAAGTAGCATTCGAACAACTCCCAAAAATTGCGTGACTAAGACATGAATTACAAAACATCCATTTCATTTTATGTTTTTCCAGCTTGTTTCTTTTATTTCTCTCCTATTTGTGTGTCTTTTTGAGGCTTTGCTTTCTCATTCATTTACCAAGTGAGTGGGTGGATGTCTGGGCCGGCTTGTTGATTGGATTCTAGTAATTCTCATGCTAAATGGTTATCGACTTGCTCAAAGGTCAGTAACAGCGACTGAATCGTGTTTGTCACGAACACTTCTAACTGTGTATTTCTAAACCTCGCCTGCCCCAAGTCTGCGCTGCCTTTTGACACATCCACTCTGATGTATCCTCTGTTTCTTCTGGGTAACACAATAAAACCATGAAAGTGTCATGCACAAAGGTATGCATGAAGTGGTCTCACCTCAGAATTCATCTCTGGGGTGACTTAAAAAGTGACACTTCATTAACATAGGCCGATTTATTAACTAGTCAGCAATTAAAGCGGATGAATATTGTTCTTGAGATTTAGTGGCACATTCATATTCATTATGTAACCAAGGGTGAGTCTGTGACTTCCAGAAAAGTGATTAAACAGCTGTTGGCTCTACTTGTAGCTGCATAGGACTACTTTACTCTGGCTAAATGAAAAGGAAATTTATTAATACTACTAAGAACCCTATGTAAACTACGGTTTGGCAAATGCCAACCATTAAT
Organism: Melanotaenia boesemani; assembly: GCF_017639745.1. Lineage (NCBI taxonomy): Eukaryota > Metazoa > Chordata > Actinopteri > Atheriniformes > Melanotaeniidae > Melanotaenia > Melanotaenia boesemani. The sequence goes on along the minus strand of NC_055683.1, from coordinate 19,482,087 downwards.
TTGCTTTGTAATAATCCAGTTCCAGCACCATTTAATCTTCATCCTTAAGTTTCCTGGAAGTTTTAGAAGTTTCCCTGCTGCAACACACCTGACTCAGGCTCATACTTGTGCAGAGCTAAGTCTGCTAATACCCACTGATTTGAGTCAGGTGTGTTGCAGCAAGGGAATTTCTAAAACCTGCAGGACACTGCCCCATGAGGACCAGGATTGAGGATTCCTGCACTATACTTTTCAGTCTTCAGTCAGCAGTATAGGAAAAAGTATGCTTGGCAACAAATAACTGACACCAGTACTTTCCTTTGACAGTAAAGTATCTTTTATGTCAGATGTTATCATCGTACATGGAAATACAACCAATTTCATGGCAAATTCCCTGTTGTAGCCGATGGTTGGCTATTTTGTCAGGCAAACAGAATTCCAGCTATGTTGTTAGCATGAGATAGCAATGTTGGTATAATAACTACCACTGCTAGAAGAGGGAGACAAAAGTTTTCATGTTTGAATTCCAAGGATTCTTCCTCATTTAATTGGAGGATGCTACGATTATTGTGCACAGCATTGGAGCAATTTAAGCCACTGTACAAGTCATACATTTATCCATCAGTTGGCTGTAGATGGTTGCAGCAGCCCAAATCTTTGAAGAGGAAACCAACTTAAAGCTGCGTTCTGATTAATAGCCAGCAGAAGGTGGTATAACTGGTTTAAAAATTGAGTCTGATTGTGTGGTAGTTCATTTAAAGGTTATTCTTTTTTTCACTTTCTGTATCCCTAGAAATTGTCTTCTTTTCAACCCTAATATGTTTTACATTTATTCTCTTTAGCATGCTAGTTAGATCCTTATGCTAATGCTGAGAATATCTCCCAACATATGGAAGATGATTACACAGGTCACACGATAGCACTTTTTTTGAGGTTTGCTGTGAGATGCTCAATTACAGCAAGTAATTACAGCTGTGAGTTGTGACCTCACTCCCATCTTTATGCACAAGCATGCATGGGGTGGTTGTTTCACTACTTGCTGCAAATTGCTGCCTGATTTGAATGATGCACACTATAACAATTTTACATTCTTTACTTATTCTTATAGAAAACATAAATGTCTACTCATTAACCTAATCATTACCCTTCTCCAACAGTATTTTATGGACTATTCTAGCAGTACACCTTGTAAATAAAGATGTTGAGTTTTCTTTTTCATCAACTTAAAGGTTATTTGGATGGTAAACATATATCCATAGCCCAGAGACAATAGAACAAGATGGATCATGGTTTCGAGATAAACGTGAATCTCCTTGAAGCCTTGGATGTTTATTATGGGATCATTGAAAAGTTGTTCAACTTCCTTATGATATTATAATAGATATCTTACCCTGACCCTTCTCAGTATGGTTGCTAACGGGCAGGGATCTCATCGAGTATTGACAGGGTGCTAGCTACCCTGCCCCACCCCCACCCCATGACTGTGTCTGACTGTACAGTGTGGTCATAAAAAGCGGAAACCCTCTATCGGCGAATGTTCCTCAATGTTTCCATTCAACTAATTAAACAATGACACACAGTGTACCCACAGTGGAAGTCCATTCATGTAATTTATGGATCCTTAGTGGTGGACTGTATTTGTCAATCAATCCCCAGATTATGAGCAGTATTTTCTACTCATTTCTACTTCATATTTGACCCATATTCCCTTCATGGCAGCTGTCAAGGCCACCAGTGGCTGAAAAAGTTTTTAAATTCTTTTATCAACTTACCACACCACACAGACACCTGCTATAACTGCCAGTGTTAATGCGGTGGATTTGTGGGTGTGGTATTACTGTGATCAAAGGACATTATTCATCCATCCCTGTTGTCTTCCCCCAGGCTGTCTAATTACACACATATAGGCTCTGTGATGTTTGTTGCCACTTGCTCGTGTCAAACAGCGAATCAGGCTGAGAGGGAGGGAAGGAGAGAGGCTGAGAGTGCGAGTAACATTTCTACGATACCGTTTATGAGTTTGTCCAATTACTGTGCGGAGTTATTTGTTTTTGTTTGGTTTAAATCAGACTGTCATTTAACCAGAGCGTCTTCAGCTTGCTGAACCACAGGACCCACTGCACCGTCACACACCTCTGCACAGATAAAATTCAAGTTTGTTTGTGAGAATGCCACTGTTGTGTGTTTGTTTACATACAATTACCGTATCAATGTTTTTGGTTCAAAGGTAATTTGTTTTTGTGCTCATAATTTACTAAAGAACGGGGGGAGAAAACTGCAATAATGGCATCACTGGGGGGTTGTCAGATGCCTATAATATCAGTAACATTTCCTCTGTAAGATTCCCATGGTAACACTTTACTTGTTATGCTCTCTTTGTTCAGAATTAGAGTATTTGTGCATGAAAGTGTAAGTATGTGACTGTAAACACAAAAAGCACTTGGGCATGCGTGGATTTGTGTGCATCTACTTTATGTCTGTATGTGTGTATAATTCCAATAGCTAGATGCAGCTGTCTTGAAGATGAAAAATGGCCTCTCACTTCTCAAAGGGAATCGATTTGGATGAATACGTGGGACTAGAGGAAACAGAGCTGTTAGCTGAGTGTATATCCGTCCTTTCTTTTTTGTCTCCCTTTCCGTATAGCCTTCACTAATGACATGTTCCAGGAGATTGGAAGTTTGTGTTTGCTGTATGTAGTTTTAAGTATACTGTTTGCATATATTTCTCCACTTCTTCTTTGTAAAATGCATGCTTTCTTCCCTTTTGGTCTCAGCAGAGAATCAGCTTAGTTCCAGCAACAGTAGTGGCTTTTGTAGAGATTGCAGCATAATTTTAGATACCAAGGAATACAATGAATTTATAACATAAAGTTGCATGTTTAAAGCTGTGGAAAAACACAATCCAAACTATAATTTTTTGCTTTAATTTAATCAACATAGGTGTGTGGATGGAAGGGCCAACCCTTTATGTGATAGTGACACAGGGACATGAATTGATTTTGACAAATTACTCATGTAACATTTACTTTATTCTTTAATCTCCTTACACACTTGTCTAAATTTTGTCCTTGTATGCTACTCACTTGTATGTCTTACTTCAGTATTGCACCATTGAGTAAATGTCCACTTTTTATTTATTTATTTTTTCGTCAACATGAGTTATTGCTTAGAGACATGCTCCAGTAATGGCTGCCGATGTGCAGGAATTGATCAGGCTGAATTGTACATATTTGCATGCAACGACTGTCTTGCAGCAACATGATCATCTGTTTAAACAATTTTGTTGGAGCTGTTGCCATCATTTCTGCACAAGTGTCTCTGTACATGTATGTTTTGTTGCTCTGCTGTGTTATTACAAGGATAAACAAACAACAGCCTGGCCAACATTAGATTAATCCTCTTGTCTCGTTGTCTTTTTTGTCCGTCTTTTTGTGCATTACTGACTGACTAATATGTGTGAGAATTTAGCTGTGTTTGAATTTGTTGTTGATGTCTTAGAGCAGTAAATTGAATTTCTGATCTGCCTGCTATCTTAAGCCAATATGGAAAAATCCTACGGTCATTATGATGAGATTAGTGTTACAAACCAGCTCTGCTAGGGGAAAAATTAGATATCATAAAATCAAATTGCCCAGATGTGAAGTGGAGTAACAGAGTTTGTTGTCCATGTAGTGGTCAGAACATAAGAACAAACACAAAAAACAAACAGGAGTAAAGAGCATGTGGTGCTACAGAAATCAAAGGAAGAAACAAAATAGAAGGGTGTATATGGGAACAAACGAGCTAAATAATTAATTCATATGCAAATCAAAGAAACAAACCTGATTGCCCTGAATACAAAACAAAACTACAAGAGGGAGTAACACCAACACCTGGCCCAATCTCCAAACAATAAATACACAGTTGACCAAATTGAACAAAAATGCTTTTGCACAAAACTAGACCCCAAGAAACTCACTAACGGTATTACACACAAATTAACACTACAGTAGATCATATACATCAGTCAAAATCAAATACAGGGCTCTACAAACACAGCTGCACTGGATGACGGGATGCCTTGCTGCAGCAGCAGCAGCAGTGATTGGTCCAGGTGGTGGAGAGCAGACCAGATAGCAGGGACCGAGGTTGTGTCATGGTGGAGCCAATCCCAGCACGGTGATTAAACGTGATAATACTCCTGCACGCAGGAGGAGGAAAGGATTGGTATGGACGTCAGTCCTAGCACTGCCCCCTGAAGTTACAGAAGTTTTAGATGAACAATTAGCACTTTCGACCAACAAACACAACGTCACAACTATTAGCATCTTAAAAACCGAAGCTGCGAATGGGGACTAATACTTATGACACATGTATAAGGAATAATTTTTTCATTTCAGCCAAGGGTGAACAAGAGGGGTGGCTAGGGTTCCCCCTCCTCACATAATACAGACGTAACTGCACAATACCCTAAAAAGTCCGTTTTGTAGGACATAGATGTATTTTAATAAAATACATCTACCGCTGTTTATTAAGCACTGCCTGTAGAGACAATTTATGTTTATTGATTTGGGAAAAATAGCTACTGACAAAAAAAAAAGGGGGGGGGGGGACCAGTTTCCATTTTACTGCGATGAGAGTAATGACCTGAGTTGTAAAATAATTAAATAAATAAATAAATAAATAAGCAAAATTTTGAGAAATGACAAAAGTTTCATTGGAAGCAACATTTCCTTACAGAGCATTATTCAGCAGAACCTGTTAGTTGCTAAGGAGGGAAAGGGATGGTGCTGAGAGAGAGAGGTTGGTTTTTCACACTGTCTTATTACCATCTGCTGTCACTCATCCTTCTGAGATGCATACACAAACATACACACACATACACACACAGATGAATATAAAGCAAGTTTTCCCTCAGGGTGCTGACAGGATAGCTTATTTTTGACACAAATATGTGTTTGTAACGCTGAATCACTATTAATTTCATCCTTCCTGACTATCAGGCAGTCTGCTTACAGATTGACAGCTTTTTAAGGAATTGACAAAGATTTCCTTGTAGTGTCAAAGTTTACAAACTTTTCATTCTTAGTAGCCTGCAGCTCCAGTCCCCTTTGATTTCTATGACAAGATCTATGGACTGATCCCCAACAAGACCTGTAGGTGGTGTGTTTTCATATGCACATTTCATTCAATGTTAAGGTACCATTTTTGTCAGTTTTATAAATGTGTGGTTATGTCTTTTCTAAATTAAACCATACTAATATATTCACTTGTATGTTATTTACATAACATAAGCATATATATATATATATATATATATATATATATACACATACAGTATCTCAAATAAGCTGATTGCAGACCTAAAGTATCTGAAAACTATGTTAATATCATTTAACCTTGATTTTACCAGGGATGTCCCATTGAGATTGTAAAATCTCTTTTTTTAAATGAGCCCTTTCCAAGACAGAAACAGTCCAAACTGCAAACTCCAAACGCAGTATAAAATCTAAAATAAAAATCTTAGAGAGCAATAGAATAGAAGCAGTTACAGACACCTATTATGTCAGCCTCCCAGCACTTTAAGATTTAAACGCTCTAACTGAGATCAGCTCCCACAGTTTTAAGTCATTTTCTGAGGTGTTCCAGGCTGCAGGGGCAGAGGATTTAAAAGCCTTTCTGCCAAAGATCAGTGCGAACTTTGGGGACTGAAAGTGTATCAGCACTTTTTCCAACAAATTACTGATACAGGATCTGAAAGATGCATCTGCTGTTGGTCCATCTGCTGTTCACTGAAACCTTATCAGAAATGACCTCCATGAGGGGTGGCTGTCAAGAAGTAACTCTTGTTAAATGGCACAAGAACTGGAATGAAAATCGGTGGCATCATGTCGTATGGAGTGATGAATCCTCCTCAGAGCTTGGACCTCAGCATCACTGGAGCAGGGTGGGCTCAAGTTGACAACCAACAGTACACAAAACAGCCAACATCCAAAGAAGTGCTTTGAAATGTTCTTCAAAATAACCTGAAGAACATTTCTGCCTACTAGGAGAAATTATGAGCTTACTTGTCTGAGCTGGGCCATTTCTGGTTGAACAGAAGGTAAATAACCAGAACACAATTAATAAGACTTTAATGAAAGCTCTTAAATATTAACAGTCTGTTAATATGCCAGCAAGGCTTCATTGGGCTGCACAAGAAGGGGGATCAGTGAGTGCTACGACACACATACACACACACAAACACAGTTGTTTCACATCCACTGTCACATTTTAGATTCTCTATTTCTCTTCATTTTTTGGTGCAGTCGATTCCCTTGGCTTATTTATGTAGTTGTGTGTGTGTGTTTTGTTTATTTTAAAGCCCCATTACAATATCTTCTTTGAACTGTTTTGGGATTTGAATTAAGATGATCCTGCTGGGAGGTCAAATAACAGTCACTTACTTCAAGTTTGATCTAATTAGAAGAGCAAGGAAAGAGTGGACATCCCAATCCTCAGACGTCATTTCGAATGAGAGGGTAGAAAATGGAGAAGAAACAGATGAAAGATTTTTCCACAAAATCGGACCATTAAAATCTAGAATATATGTCCTATTGAGAAAAAAATGGTTTGAAATGAACTGGGTTATTGCAGAATAGAAAAACAACAAAACCATGTCAGCTTTCATCTTGGAGCTATAATCACATTGCTATTAAACTAACTGCAGGATGCCCTATTTAAATCTTTTTATGCTGGGATCTTTGCAGTGTGTGTGTGTTTGACTCTTTTAAAGCAGGTCCTCCTGCACCCTCTTTCCATCCTCATCTCTTTCTCTCATCTGCATTTCTCATCTAATTTAAAAAGTCTATCCCCTTTTCTGTCTTTTCCGTTCATGTCTGTTTAGTGTTTATAGATTGTAATGAAAGATTTCTCCCCGTGTCAAAGCTGTGTCGAAAGGAGATGGCAACAACTGCATCCTACGATCATTTTCCCTTTATCCACACACCTGTGCACTCACACACACACATCCACATGGCACTTAAGTAAGCCAAGCATGTCCGTACTTTCACTTCTCTTGAGTGTTTGATGCAGCGCTTCCTTCCTTTCAGCCATTGCTTTTCTTCCATTTCTTTCTTTGTGCTCCATCAACTTCTTTCTTAAAAGTACACACACTTATATGTGGTGTATGCACAAATACACACACAAAACACACACAGTCATGCAGAAATGTTGTTGCTACACCACTCTGCAGTGTTTGCAGTGAACAATCAGAGCTGACTTGCTTCTCTTGCCCGCTCACTGCGTCCTATGTGTACAGTAGTGCTTCTCCAGCACAGCAACACAATTCCATTAAAATGGAAGAGTCTCTCCCTTAATGTTCGCATGCCCAGCACTGCACCATGTTTGGGGCAGTGAGCTGTGCTAACAGACATGGAACGTAGAGATGCGGGCAGTAAGAGTGACATGAATTAAATATCCCTTCAACGAGCCTCTTCCTTGTTCCACTCGCCTCTCCATTATGATGGAAAGCCCCGTGGAGCATGAAGTCAACCTTAATTGTTCTGAAGTAACGGGCTCGACAGACGCATGGATGGATGGATAGATGGATGGAGAAAAAGGGGATGACTTGTAAGAATGTCCCAGTGTGACGAGCAGAGAACAAGCTGTGAGCCCATTTGGGGAGCTCTCAGGAAGATGGCATTATCTATGTTTTATCTACACATTTAGTTTATTTGTCTCTTCATCTCTCTCTCTCTAGCTCGCTCCTCTTATTTCCCAGTTGACATCTTGTACCTCCAGCACTTTGCTCTTAAAACTTCAGCTCGAAAAAGAAGAATGCTGCATTAAATCCATTAACATGAAAGACAACTTAAGAGGTCCTGACAAACCTAAAAACAAAAGTGAGTGTCCTCGCGGCTGACAGTATATTGAAAGCTTAATAGGCTTCACATCTGCAGCTCAGCCAACTTTCAACCCTCCTTCCTTATGCCTGTAGCCCTCCCCTCCTTTGGCTAGTTGTCACACCTCTTCTATGTTAGAGAGATTTACACTGGCATTTTTATGCATTTAGGTGTAAAGCATGTTCTCTATATGCTGTACATGGGAACCTAAAAGACATATCTGAGTCAGAGTGGCAGCTACATGATTTGCAGAGGCTTTTTATGTGCGTTTCAGTGGCAACACAAACATCCCCTTACATCTTTTGCCTAACCTCTTTAAACGCAACAGCAAATGATGACTTTTTGGTGGCAACTATTTTTAGTTTCCAGGTCACTTTGCAACTTATCTCAGCTCTCTTGGTTCTTTTAGCTGCATAGTCCTTAATATGTAGTCCTTAAAGTGTCGTGCCGCATCATGTAACTGACATAGTGCGGCAAGCTCTCGGCTTTTGCATCATCGTGTTGCAGGATTCAGCTGACTTTGGTGATTGTGAGCAGAGAATGGGGACGAGGAAGGAGTGACTCAACAGCTTTCTCCTTGAGAGAACAACAGGGAGGAAGAGATGAAATGAGCACAAATTAGAGCGTTGGAGATAGACTGAAAGGCACTGAGAAAAACCTGAGCAAGGTCAAAGGGTTTTTTTTTCCTTTAAAAAAAAAAAAGCAGTCTTTAATTAAGTTGATAGTATGGTTATTAGCGATAAGGATTTTGCTGAGAAAGTCTGTGCACATCCTATTAAATACCCCTATTTCATACTGTATGCAAACTCTTTTAATAGCAGAATTGTGTGACCCTTAAATCTGTTGGTTATTTATAGGCTGCAGCCTTGCTCTGTGGCTTTTCACTGTTTGCTTTTTTTCTTCATCTTTCATTAAATGTTGGGGAAATTCATTTAATTATATAAATTGCTACTTATATTTCCCTTTATAAATGTATATATCAGCTGTTTGGTGCTGGGGAAACTGAGTTTGGAGCTTTTAAGCTGGCTGCTGCAGTTTATGAGAGTTAAGACTAAAATGAAGCAATATCAACTTGACCAGTGAGACTGAAATGAAATGCTGAGAGATGCTTAAAATACTCTATTAAGCTGAGAGAAACTGCAGAATCAGGTGATAATTCGCCTTGGGTTTAAATGTTATGTCATCATTAAATGAAGAGTATAGCTCAAAGATGCCATTTATTCAGGTTCAGTAAATTATTGTTTTGCATTAATTAATGCTTTGGTGTTGTACTCCTCTGCTCTTTGGCTGCAGCAATATTCTCCCATGTTCATGTCTCTTTCCTCTCCATTTTTACCCATATTGTTCAGCCTCTTTGTCTTTTCTACTTTAGAGGACAGGCATGCAACATGACATGTAGGTAGGATTCAAAAATAACCAGGCAAAGAGACAATGGGTAAGGTGGGAATATAAACGGAACAGGGAAGAAGAAGGGGGGTTGGGGGGGCTGAAAAAAGGAGGCTTTCAGGGTCAACGTTGACAAATGGGTCTGCAGAGTTAGCCGTGGCTCTGGGGAGCACGGACAGTTAGGTCAGTATTCCCTAAGGGGAACAGGGAAATGGGGTTTTTACCTGCAGAAACATCAAAGAGAAAATAAAAGGGGAAAAAAAAACAAAAAGAAAGATACAGAAAGACAGGGAGTCAACAGTGTATGTGGCAGGAATGGGGCTGTTACCTTCACTGTTCTGTTATTTTTTAAAGATGAATGGCAGAGGTTGGAGACACGTTTTATGAGGACAGACAGCTGCTAGCAGCAGTTTACCCCCTCTTAAAAAGAAAAGAAAAAAAAGGGAGTTCTTCAAGAACACTCCAATAGTACATTATGTTGTTTGGCACTGGAGTAAGAGGCTCTCTTGGTTACAAACATGACAATGATTAAAAGAGGAGCAAACAGTTGTTTAGATGTCAAACTTGATTCCATGGTTGACAGTTGACACATCTGAAAGTTAAATGTGAATCTTTTCATCCCCTCTTGATCTTACCTTACTTGTTAAACACCTAAAAATGATCGAAATGGTAACAATTAAGTGGTATCCCCCAGCTGTTCCCCATAGGCTAGTAGTTCAGAGGGTGCCTGATGGGTCCACCAAACTTTGGTAGATTTTTGCACATTTGTGCCCCTAACAAGGCTAATTCAGCATCTGTTTTGCATCCCGTCTCTTCTCTGAGATAGTAAAAGTCATTCCAATGTGGGTTTTTGGGTTATCGCTTTCTCTGTCACTGTCTGTCTTTCTTTCTCTCCCTTACTCTGAAAATGTCCTCCTGGGTTTCTTTGCTGAATCAGCTGTTTACATTTAAAACTGCCAATGTGATGTGAGTTGCTGGCATGTGACACATTGTCATAAAGCAAAACGCAGCTGTCATGTGATGATCTTGGTTAGAAATACATATGAGCCTGTGCGTGAGTGTGTGTGTGTGTGTAGACCAGCTATCACGAGGCTCATCCAATGGTGAATTTGTATAGTGATTGTTTTAAACCCATGACTGCTAATTTGTCATCATTTATCAGTGAGGTGGATAGTTTCCACAAAACTTGTTTCAATCAGTTTTGATAATTAAGCCTTTTGTTCCTTTCATTGGACTTTAAGTGTCATAAGTTTCTAAGATCCAGTAAATGTTAATTTTTCTCTGACTTTCAACTTACACACTTGTAGGCAAGCTTGTTTATCAGGCTTTTGTGGTGGATTGAGACTTCTGTTCACATGAACTTGCATCGATTTTAAAAATAAGATGAATAAGATTTTTTTTTAATACCGAAGTGATGTGAGACATGTAGAGCACACTCATTATATCTACTGAGATGTGTTCTTATTTAGTTTTCCAAATATCCTGGTGAACCTTTTCTTTTTTCTTTCTTTCTTTCTTTTTATTCTGCAAATAACTTTGCAGTAAATCAACTTCTTGCCCCTTGAGTGAACTTTCTGCCACTCAGGTAAACCATCACATTGTGAGAGCTCAGGTAAGAAGTCCTTGAGAGAAGCGATCCTTTATTCTCCTCCCCGCAGTAAGCCCACGCTCTGCCTGGCCGACCCTGGCTTTCTGCTCCTGAATACTGAAGCCTCTGAAAGAACAGACTAAGGTTTGTTATAAAAGGGTGCAAATTAATCAAAATCACTGACTTTTCAAAGACTCATTTCAGAAGGCTGATGAGAAGTCACGATAAGGTGAGTTTTTTTTTTTTTTTTTTTTGCATATGGTTGCATGTGTCAACTCAGGTGTGTGGGTGTGGATTCCATGTGATAAAGTGTTTCTTTAAGTCATTGCTTGCTTATGTGTGTGTGCTTGAGATATTAGTTTAGTTTTGACCTTGACAAGGAGGACAGGGCAGTGTTTGGGCAGATCCACTGAGAAATGTGCCTTGACAGAAAGAAAGCAACACAGAAAAGAGAGAAAAAAAACTATTTTTCTCACAATCTGCCTTTTACAAAACACATACAGTACACAATGACTGAAAACACTTTAAATACATATTTTGCATCCAACTAGATTTATTTGCCACACACCTTGCTTGACCATCTACAATGGTACACAGACAGTATACCCACAAAATTAAGCACACTCAGGAACTGATGAAGATTAAAAGCTCTCTCATTTAACTGTGGTTTCCCCCTGCAGCATACTGGCTGTAAATTATTACTGTTTCCAAACACATACACACACATAAATGATGGCTTTGCAGTGCTGTCACTGCAGAGAAAGGCCATTTAGCATTCTACTCAGTGCATTGGTGTGTGTGTGTGTGTGTGTGTATTTCACTGTATCTGCTACACTTTCTCAGGATATTCCTCCAATGGCGCTTTTCCTTCTAATAATCAATTCTGGCATGGATAAAACAGGCTAGATTACAACAAATAGTACAGCGGATAAAGACACAGCCATTTAATTTTCAGTTTCATCACATAAATTGTGCAGTGCAGTTTAATTTTGAGCACCTGAAGAACATGAAATAAAAAGCGTTCAAACCATAGAATATGTTTATGGTGTGTCGTATTTTGCTGTATTTAACTGTAGCTGAAAATGGAATGAAATAAAATCACTTTAGTGTTTTTCATTCTTACAGTTGAGGACCAGACAAGTTTAACCCGAACTGAAACAATTAAATATGCTTTATCATGGCTTTGGCTGTGGAGCTGTAAAGGGACATACAGCAGCACCCTTGCACATTCAGTTTCACTTCAGATCACATGTTTGTCATAGAGCCACATCATCATAAACATCAAGACCTTCCAGTTGTAACAGATTGAAGCCAGCTTAAATCTCTAATCAAATTCCCCTCAATACTTCACCAGCACTGTCTCATCATCCCACTCTGTGCCCCCTTAGCTGAGAGGAAATTGCTGAGCTGTATTTTGCCCTCGCTGCTGGTCAGCTGAGGCGCACCACAGCTGTTCACATGCAGGATCGTGCCAGGAGGTGGCAGGTGGCAGGGTTTAGGAAAACCTAGGTTGCCTTTTCCTATTATTTCACCTCAATATATCACATTCTTTTTACCTCAGACATGTTTACAAGGCTTACTGATCATAATGGGTCATACAAATCAAGCAGAATATCAAACAGCTTTGAAGAACTGCAGAGAAAAAGCAGCAATATGGTCTAATAGTGTCCATATAGAGATAGCATCTCCATGTCAACGCCAGGTGTGGGAGCTGTCACACACACTCTCCTTCTCCAGGAGATTAAATATTTACTGTAATTGTAACCTTTGCATAATATAATGATGGTCAGAGTTTCCTAAACGTGTGAAGAAGGAAGAGCTGTAATAACTCCTAGCACACACCGAAAACAAACCAGGATTTTGAATAGAAAAGGAAGAGAATATGTTATTATAAAGACAGGATGAGACTGCATTTGAAATGCTTTTATTTATTTATTTATTTTTATTACCAGTGATACATCACTTTAGCTTTTATTAAACACATGTAGAATCAAAAAAATAAAAGAAAAAGAAAAAATTAAACCCAGGACATCTATGATTGGATAACATCTCTTCATTGCCCCCCCATCGTGTGCTCTCTTTTCCTGTTTCTGCCTGCTGCAGCATTTTACAATCACTTTCCCAGTGCATGTCTCTGAAAGAAACTCTCTCTCTCTCTCTCTCTCACACACACACACACACACACACACACAATTTGTGGGTGTTCTGAAGGAGGTAAATTGTTTTCAAGGTCCCCGCCCAGCTTGTAACCATGTATTCTTTCAAATGTTGTATGCATGTGTGCGTTGCTGTGTGTTTGTGTGTCTGTGCGAGCGAGCTGTCAGACACTCCCGTCCCTGTGGCGAATCATCTGTCTGCTCCTTAGGGGTTGTCTAAACAAGCCTCCCCTTAGACACCTCTGTCCTTGTGTCTGTCTGAAAGTGCCCATATCTTTCTCCCTTAACGCTCTGTAACCCCTTTTGTACTTTGCGTGTGAATGTGTGTGTGTGCACCTGTCTGTGTGCCAGCTACAGAATATCAATATAAAGGCTGGTCTTCCATCTGTAAGTGCAATCTGAACCTCCTGACAAAACAATTTATGTTATTTAATTTGTACTACTGAGTATTTTAGCAACATGTTAGACAACTGAGCCCACTCCAAGTTTTACTCACCTCTCTTCACATGTTCATGTTACAAAAAGCAGACGATTACTTGAATTGTCTGCAGGAAATTAATTTGATTTCACCGCAACATTCAGGTGAATGTACACATCCTGACTGGTCCTACTAACCAAACCTTTACGGCTGTTCCACAGGGACAAAGATCAATTCCACAGCATTGCAGGGAGTGGGGATAATGAGGCTTTTCCATTGATTAGAATTTAATTGAGTGGCAGCGATGGGCTGCGGAAGGGAGGAAAGGCTATTGAAGTCACCCAGCACTGTGAGGCTTCCCCTTCTCACCCCTCCATTCTTCATCAGAGAACCCTTTTTTTATTTTCCCACTCCTTCTCACCGCTTCGCCACTTGTTTCTTGCTCTCTCTCCTATCCCTCTCTCTCTCTCACTTTCTCTAATATTGAGGGTCTATGGACAGAGTAGATTCAGGCCTGTCATTGTTCCTCGCGGTGTCGCTGACTGAGTGCGGGAGCTGCTGGAAATGATAGAGCTGAATGATTACAAAGTCTTGCAGTGCTGAGTGCAATCACACCCTTCCAATTTACAACTTAATTCAGCTCAGTTTGCTCTCAGACACTCAAAACCTCCTGTGTGATGTGCACAAACATGTCAGCAGACACAGCCATGGACCTGCACATAACACACACTATACCTTACAGCCACTGAGGCAAATTAGTAAACTACTGAAACGTCATCTGTCCCTTACCTCTCTTGTCCCTTTCTCTCACTTTCTTACACTTTCTTCATCCATCTCTCTTTCTGCTTTGCTCCCTCTCTCTACTCCCTGCCTACACTGTAGCACTATGGGCAACACTTTATCATCGTAATATGAAAACATCGCTCCGGTCTTGTACACAGAGTAATTGATCCTCTTCTCTGGGGTTTTTATTTTGTTCAATTACACTCTGTCAGGGCACTGACAATAAGATACCAAACAGGCATGTCATTTCCCTTCTGTTTGCCTCTATGTGTGACAATTACTGAAGAATCTTCATTAGATGTGGTTACTTTGTTCTTGTTTTACATCTAAGGCATTGCAGGTTGGCTGCATTGGCACAATTTTGGATAGGCAGGTGGTCCTTTTTTCCTTCTTTTTTGTGTATTTTACAAACTTGTTTAAATTGGTTTACTGACATACCTTCAAACAAATTGCCCAATCTGGTTTAAAAAAAAAAAAAACTGAAATCTATTCATCCTCTTGTCCATTAAGCATTGAATTAAAATCAGAACTTCCACGATACTGTACCTTCTTAAGTCCAACTGCAATCTATGCATCATATGATCTCAGTTTAATAAACAAAAGAACCCAGGCTCTGTAAAACTACAAAGTAAGCAGCACAATGAAGACCAAGCAAACCAGTTTGGGGGGATGGATAAAACTTTCAGACAAGGAAGGCACCAACAGCATCAATTGGAGGCCAAAGGTAACCCTAAGTCTGCTGCAAGGCTTCACAGCAGAGACTGGCATGTCTGTCCTTGTGAACCACTTTAAGCCACACACTTCACAAAGCTGGGCTTTGTGGAACAATGGCCATAAATTTCATTGCTTCAAAGAAGAGAAGTTTGATGGTGGTGGAAGTATCATGCCATGTTGATGTTTATCATCAACAGGACCCTGGAAAATAGCAAAAACTGAAAGATGATATTTCTAAATACAGGTAAATTCTTTTGGAAAACATATAATAATATCTCAGGGAATTAAGACTGGGATGGAGGTTTACCTTTTAGCATGACCTAACGTCTTCTGCTAAAGCTAAAGTTGAGAGAAAAACATTTACATTTCTTGTAAATGTCCAACCTCGATCTGACTGAGCATTGTCTATCTTGAACATTGCCATGCACCAATACTTGAAGGAGCTTCAGTAGTTTTGTCCTGAGGAAGCCTTGTGGATGCAACTTTAAATTGTTGCAAGAAACAATATCTAAACATTATTAGCCTTGTGACACAAATACAGTACTATGCATGTCAGGTAGGCAAGGGCAAAGGCTTCTTTGCTTCTTGTTTTTATTTTTTAATTAACCTATTCCTGTTTCTTTAACATAGGAACATATTTTCACCTCCAAAGTGGTGGTCATGTTTTACTTTTGTTCTTATCAAATCATACAAGATCAAACAGAAAATCAATTTCAATTTCAGCTTATAAGGCAACAAAGAACAAAGATGCCTCAGTGAGGTAAAGTCTTTTACAAAACAATGTAAAAGTTATGCAGTCACATGCACATCCATGCATCTGTGTGTGTATATTAACTATGCAGGCTTTTCATACTTAAAATTCCATGTCCCACATCCTTGTTTACCTAATGATGTTCCACATAAATAGAAAGAGGAGACATATGTTAGGCACAGCCTTATTCTGTAGTTTATTTGTGTTACTGCTGAACTGTTCATTTATTTGCCTCATGCAAACAAATTGTGATTGAAATGTTCCCAAGGACAGATGTAATAGCATTTTATGTCCTGTAGTGTTGTACAATTACACAAATTACACACAGGGCGTTGCATAATAATGAAGGTGTACTTTGCAAAGAGTGCATGCTTCTGCTGGGCATCTTTTAGGAGAATCATCACTATGTGCCTATGCAAGCGCACGGTTGTTCGCATGTATAAACAGCCAGCACCTCTTCTCACAAAAAGGTCACTTTCACTTTAAATTACAGGCACTACAATGAGAGGGACAAGGGAGGGAAAGAAACAAATGGGATATTATAAAGGTGAAGAAGAACAGTGCTGTAATGGACATTTTATGAAAGGTGTAGAAAAGAGATAAAATTACAAGCAGAGTTCTTAGTAACTGGGAAATATTTTTCTTTTTAAGTAAAACATTATGATGACTTTTAAGATGTTACAAGTGCCAGTGAACTCATCTCAAATTGTGGCCTTAAGGATGCGTGTAGAGACTGGAGTTAAGAAATAGATGGAGGAGGGACAGCTGGAGAAAGTGGCAGCAGCATCAGCCAGTAAAAAATATTCTGCTAATACAGTACAAATTCTTGTAACCTGTCCTTCAGCTCTTGGCAGTTCTGTCGGTGCCATAATCTATATTGCTCTCTTTAAATTTGTGTGTGTGTGTATGCACATGTGCAGTTGCGTGAGACTCACCCTCAGGGGTCACACCCTCAGGTAATGGCTCCATTAGGAAGACAAAGAGCTGCCCTCCTGGCTCCAACACTATCATTCTATTCATTTTTATCTCCCCTCTCTTATTCTTCCTTCCTTTTGTCTTCTCTCAGCTCAATCGTCCACATCCTCTCTTCTACGTCTTTCTGTCACTGCATCTCTCCATATTGCTCCCTTTGTGACATGCAGTCATGTATGACATAGAGACAGCAGCACTCAAAGATGTGTCCTGTCAGTTGGCTCATCAATCTATCATGTACAATTTCATCAGGCTGACCTGTGAGTGTATGTATGTGTGTGTGTTTGTGTGTGAGTGTGCACATAAACAGAAGCAACCTCACCAGCCTTTTGTTGGAGACAGTTATTAACCCTCTTACCCTCTACTTGTTATCTCTCCCACCACTTATCTCTTGCGTGTACGTGACTTTGGTGGGTGTGTATGTGTGAATCCATTTGTGGCTGCCATTCATCTTGATAAATCACCAGTCTATTTCAATTCTAAAGAGATTGTTTAAAGACTTGAACCCATTTCACACAGGATCTCTTTGCGGCTCTTTCCAGAAAGTGGCTTTAATTGCCTTTTAAATGTCCATTTTCCAATTGTGTTTCATTTCTCCATTTTGTAATTGTGTGTAAGTAATAAAATGGATCAGTATAAGACTGATTGTGGCTGTTTTGGTCAATCTAATAGAATTTATATAGTAATTAATGGTTTTTCTTTTTTATTTCTGCATGTATAATTAAAATCCTCCATCACTATATATCTATATCTATATCTATATCTATAGATATATATATACTGTATATAAAAGAGAAAACAATTCTGATTGAACTTAACATTGATCTCATTTAGGCCACCCCTTAAATCAGATTGGACCTCCTGGTGCCACCCCAAGAATAGAAAATGAAATTCTAAAAAATATTCAGTGCAAACTGAGCTTTACTTGGGTTAATCTCAGACATAGTGTGCATGTTGTTCTGTATGATGTTTTACATTTTATTGATCATCGGATTTGCTTCGTAGTAATTGACCACTTTAGTTGTATGAATTGGTTCATTGTTTACTAAAATCTAGACCCTTCATTTTTTTTAAAAAAATCTCATTCACATGTGCCACCCTGTTCCCAGTATGTGCCTTGCGATGAAAAACTTTCTAGACCCACCACGCCATGTTAGAAAGCTCCCTTTCTGAGCTTTTCAAATGAGTTCTAACCTCTCAAAGTACATACATGTTGTGCAGAAACTTAAAACTATGTCCATGAGTTTTCAACTAAAAAAAAAACAGCTCTTCAGTTGGAGTAGAACTGGGCCATCTCCTCTCCACCACTATCATTTCTTCTTTAAAGGAGCATCTTTTGATATAATTAGTTCATTCCTCAAGGCGCTCTAGAGAGGACAGAAAATGACCACACCTCTTTTTATCTGTGTGAGAGAGGGCATTCAGCATTGGAAATGGGAGTTAGTCAGAGTAACTGAGTAAGCTGAGAAGCCTGAGAAGCCGCAGTGCTGGCCTCTGAGTGTATACACGAGTGTGCGTCAGCCTCCACATAACCCTGCATGCCAGCTTAGACTATTCTGCTGACTCGTCTTTTTAAATACAATTACTTGAAGGAGTGCACAGTGTGTGAGTGAGTGTGTGTCAGTGAACGTGTGAATGAGTAAATGAAAGAAAAAAACCTTCTTATGAATAGTTGGAGTTCCAAATCTCTCTTACTGTTCTCCTCTGTGTGTGTCTCTGTGTGTGTGTCTCTGTGTGTGTGTGAGAGGATTTAGGTTTCTGCTTTCTCTATCTAAGCCTGTGTAAGGCTGAGTATGACGTCACACAGCGTTTCCCCTGGTTACTGCAGCTTGTTTTGTCAGTCGGATAGAAAGAGAGAAAGAGTTGGATCTAGTCAGAGAAGTTAGGAGAAAGGAGAGCTGGCAAAACAGGTACAACACTGATGGTGGCAGATATAAAAGCAAAAATCAAACAGAGGAGAATGTGATATTCTGATTTTATCTGAGAAAATAGAGAAATGGTCTTTCATATCACAAGAAGCTAGGTTTGTCAGTAGAAAGCCAAAAAGTGCATGCTTATTTTCCTTCCCCTCAGAAAAAGCAAGCACTACAGTTACCTGAATAACAGGCAGGCTGATATGTCACATATGTACTCATTTGCCCCAGTAAAAACTAAAACTTGTGTCATAAGCAGCAACAAGTAAATGATTCATAACATTAGCTACTCTTCCATTTTACTCATTATAATGTTGCATTTTGATTTAAATACGACCATTAATATCAATGCATTAATACTCTCCTGACTACACTATTAAAGTTTGGTATTGGAGGAATACACTTAATAGTCCTATAACACTCGTATATACAATGTCCCTACAGAGTATGTCCAAGGTTTTTTTTTTTTTTTGCATTAAATAGGAAAACATGTTATTTTAGAAAAAAAAAAATCCAGTAAATATCCATATATTAAGAACAATGCTCAATGTTATGGATGAAAACATCCAATTAAGAATACATTTGGAATGTGTAAGTGCTGTTTCAGTTAAATGATTGATTGACTAAGTGTGTCTTTTAACCCTTATAATTTCGTATATATCATTTTTGAAAAAAATGTAGTTTCTGACACCTATTGCATCATTTCATAGTAAAAACTTGGTTCAAAACCTTGATCTACACAATCTGATACTCATCGTATACCCTGTGGTGGATATAGTAAAGCAGTACAATAATTTTGAAATATACAGTAATAACAGTTTGTTATAGGGCCAAATAAAGACTTCAGATTATAAAACAAAAACATTTTTCCTCTTTTCTGCTCTTCTCTCTCTCTCTCTTTTCTGTTTTTCTCTTTCACAGGCTTTAAATGGTTAAATTAAGTTATTAAATAGATTTTTTTGTAATTTTTTGTTAAAGTTTCTTTTGACATATTTATACTTAGAATCTTTCAGAAACTTTTTACATCTTCTGAAAATGTATTGTTATTGCTCAAAGACAGTGGACCGTAGTTCTTTCTTTTTTTTTTTTTTCTTTGCTTTTTTGTTTGTTTTTTAAATATTTCTGTATTTATTCCATTTAATTGGAACCAACAGATGTACATGAGTTAAACAAGAGGATTTGCGATTTGATTGACTGTTTGATGTCTGTCATCATTTAAGACATAGCGCACCCAAAAATATGTTTTTTTGAAACGTAAACAACACAGTATTACTTAACTGTGAAAACCACATATAGTGTTGATAAAAAATGTTTTAATTTCTTTAAAAAATATGAAAAAGAAACAGGGTAAAACTAGGTTATGTTTTTGTAATGCAGAGCCATACTGGTGCTTTTCTATGTCACAAGAAAATCTTAAAAACCTAAGAGTACACTCCCTCCAGATGCAAATAGACGGGTCCTCGCTTTGCACACACAGAAAAGGCGGGCCCACCAATACATATGAACTGATGTGAACTTATATGGCATAGATTTACTGGTTTCAGACTTTTATTCTTTCAGAGAGTTTCTGTTGAAATATTCCTACAATGGGACGGATTTGTGCTTTTAAGGGGTGTAAAAGTAACACCAGACATTATTCTTTACCTGCTGATCCTCAGCTCAAATCATAGCAGCGGCACTTCCTGCAGCTGCCACAACCTGCCGCGAGTCTCCACAGCTTCCCAGAGCTGCTGGAGCTGCTGACATGTCATTCTAACAGCCCTAAAGGCTCAGACTGATATGGTTCAGGACTACTTCCTTCTTGTGTAGCCTAGGAGATTCAGGAGGGGAAAAGTCTTCCACCTCAAAGAACGCTCTGTGGCGTAGATGCTTTGTGAATCTTGTTTTCCATCTTGCTAGTGGCCGCTGAGCTGCTGTCTGTCAATCATATCTGCCTGTGTGTCCTGACACTTTCCGCTCCCTGGTCACCCCAGATCTTGCACCCCAACCCTTGCAGTTTCTGGCATTTTTCAAAATTTGGCAGTGGGTGGACTTACACAAAAAGTAGGGGGTTTAGTTCCACTTTAAGCCTGCTAGTAATTGACCTTCTCAGACACCTTTACGCTCACTGCAGACTTATTGGATCATTTCAGCCTGATGAAAGGAAAATCAAAGCTGCCATTGGCTCAAGTTGGGTGTCAATCAACAACCAGCATTTAATTTGCGGCTAGCTAAAGGTTTCTTTAATTTAATGTAAGGAAGACTTCTAAAAATAATACTTATTATAAAAATAATAAAATTATAGGTGACTATCACTTACTTTAAAAAGACGCAAGCACAGTCTGCAGAATTTGCTGACATAATGATTTTTTTGACTAGATATTTTACTCAATTTTTTTAAAACTTGGGCAATATACCAAGACTGTTCCTGGGTTACTATCAATCAGCGAGGAGAGTTTATCTGTGAGTTACCTAAATTTTAGAAATTCTTTATTTTTTGTATCTGTCAGTTGTACTTTCTCTGATAATTTTATCTTAAAATGGTGACTTTTCTCACTTTAATGAGATGAAATAACTAAAAAAGCTCAAAGCAACTGCCTTGATATACCTTTATAACTTCAGTTTTGAAGCACGACTGAGTACTTTTATAGTATGACTAAGTGCTTCCTGAAACATAGTTATTTACTCAGCAAAGCAGGTCAGTGGCAGCCTGTGGAATCACCTTAGGATACACACACATATATGGATACTGTACATATACAAGTCAAGTACATGAGTCTGAGTCACCAATGATGAGATACTGAATAATATTTCTCAGGGGCTGTAAAATACTCATACACAGTCAGAGAAAGGACAAATATGTAGGTTTTGTTGCATCATTGCATCGTAGTTTATTCAAAAGGAAGAATAGCAGTTGGTGTTGTGAGCACACACACTCATGGGTCTCAGTTTTTGACTTCTTACTTTATTATTATTAAGTTGCTCATGTGTGTTTGCAAACAAAACAGTCCAAGAAGAAGTCCAAGGAGCTGACACTGATGACTGAAATGAGATATGAGAAAAGGTTCAAGAAAGCCAGAAGTATCCCAAAAGAATAAAAAAAGTCACAACACAAAAAAATAAATATCACACACAAACATTTTTTTGGACCTCCTTTAGCTCTGGCTATGGCATCATTTGCTGTGGTATTGTTTTGGGAAGGTTCTGTAGTGTCACACGATTTCTTTCCATCCAGTGTTGTATTAATTTTTCACCATGATCTTGTGTTGATGATGTTTGCACAAAGTCTTCTCTAGCACACCCCAAAAATCATCATTTCTGGACTCTGTAGTGGCCAGTCTATGTTTAAAAATGATGTCTCATGCTCCCTGAACCACTCTTTCACAATCTGAGCCTGACAGATCCTGGATTTGTCATCTTGGAATATACCCGTTCCATCAGGGAAGTAAAACAATATGTTGACTGAATAATGTGCTCATTCAATATATTCAGGTATCAACTGACCTCATTCTTTGGACTTATAATGTTGCTGAACCTAGACCTGATCAATTGCAGGAACCCCATATCATAGACAGCCTCCACATTTTAGTACAGTAGACACTAGGCATGATGGCTGCATCACTTCATCTGCCTCTTCTTACCCTGATGCGCCCATCACTCTGGAACAGGGTAAATTTGGACTCATGAGACCACATGACCTTCTTCCATCACTCCACAGTCCAATCTTCATGCTCCCTAGCAAACTGAAGCTTTTTTCTCAGGTTAGCCTCTCTGATTTATTTATTTTTTTTTTTCTTTTATTGGCCACACAACTGTTCAGTCCCTTGAGTTCCCTTCACATTGTTCATGTTCGCGGATCACCAACATTCAAGATGTTTTTCCACACCATATTCTTCCTTGAAAACGATGATTGCCCACTACCCTTCCAGCTTTAATTACTTTATTGGACAGTTCGTAACCTCTTTTAGAAGTTTCTGCATCACCTATTTCATGACCACTTGGTTGTTTAAGAAATGAGATGTCATAGTTTCTGGGGTTTGGTGTGTTGGTCTGTGTTAGGTTTTGATCATGGTTTGGGTTTTTGGTTTTGTCATGTTTAGTTCAGTTTGTAGTTTCCCGTCATGTGCTCTGTGTTTTCTGTTCCTGGCTCGTTAGATCACCTGGTCTGATTTCTCATTCACTTCACCTGTTCCTCATTGCTCATTCTGTGTATATATGCCTTTTGGTTTTTAGTTGTCTTTGTCAGATCCTTATGTGGTTCATCCCCTGTAACATGTGTTTCCCTGTTCCTGAGTTTTGGGAGAATAAACCCTTTCGACTGCACCAATTCTGCCTCCTGCCTGATCCGCATGTGTTTGGGTCCTCACCTCCACTGCTCACACTTGACACGAGAAGCTACTCATTACATTAGTTGTGGTTAAATAAGTTGTTGTAAGCTGTAAGATCATCGCTCATGCAGTAATTATGAAATAGATGGCTTGTACTTACTTGCTTAGTTAAATCCAGGTGGCGACCGTTTTTTTTTTTTTGTGTGTGCGTGTGTGTGAGTGTTAAGATTGTAATTGTAAGCTCAGACTGTTTTGGAGCCATATTGAAGGTGGTTTCTATTTTAAGGACAGTATTTATTTACACTGAAGAGGATGAGTACGCACATGACTTGAGTCCCTCTTGTGTAAAATCTATTACAAGAAAAAGTAAAGCTGTCCATCTTACTTGCTGGACCACTTTATTTTTGGGCCAACAAACCACTGCTCAGTCAGAAAGCCCAAGGGGAGTTGAGGTGACAGATGACATTTTGAAATGTGTTATCTTCCAGAGCTCCCCTTTCACATTGAGTGCAGAGGTCACAACTTTAACATCTGCCAGACAGTTCTGCATCAGTTCCCAAACATGTTTTTTTTAGAACTGCTGACCAGTGCGGGTGCTTATACACATGAGGCACCTCTTTTGGCTTTTTTGTTCACGTATATATATATATATATATATATATATATATAAAATCAACTCATCTTACTTTGGCCATGAAAAAAAAAAGAAAGAGAAATAAAAAGAAGATCAACAAAGTTCTTTAAATGCAGCTATTTAAGTAATATGTTTTGCACAGCCTTTTATCATTGTTAAAATTATTGTAAAGCTTCCTAAACAATTTTTCCTCTCAAAAGGTGATGTTTGAGATGCATTTTGGCAAGAAGTATTTATCCACTTGATTTAAAATTACATCTTGTGCTTGGCTCGAAATGAACAAAAGGCAAGGATTAGTCTGCTATTAAAAGGGAAATTTAAAGAATTTAGTGAAGTTTGCAGCGTAATTCCTTTGTTATTAAAAGCCTTCATTTTTAAGTTATTAACTATAGTTTACATTTTGTTACTTTTCAACACTTTAATTTGTCTCAATGAAATTGTAGCATTTCAAAGACAAACTAAAACTAACATAATTTATCTGAAACTAATGAAATGGTTAAGACTCTTGCTTTTACATAGGAAACGATTAGGTTTTAGTCTAAAAGGAACAACTGAAGGGGGGATCTGGGATGGAGGAAAACATTGCTTTCTTTTTAATTCTTTTTTTTTTTTTACATCATCAGTCCATCAACTCTTTTTCCAAACAGCTTCATCGATCCCCACTC